>NW_027202990.1:0-120803 GCF_024711535.1 Dipodomys merriami | reverse complement strand
TTTTAGGATAAGCTACTAATGTGGATATAGGAATATTTAAAAATGTCTCTGCTAGATAATATAATCCAGAATATATTGCATAAAAATTTCAATAGAACCTTTATCTTGAGTAGTGAAAACAAGAAGCAATTGTGCAATTACAAGGAGTTTCGTAATGATCATAATTGCACTGTACATTAGTTGACCAATAATCAAAGACATAGAAAAACATGTAAAGAAAGACTAGCATTCTCTTGTAGAAACACTGTATCTGGAATTAGTTTTATTCTTATTGATATTGTTCTTAAGTGGCTTCTGTGTATTTTATCATATATCCATTTGACTCAGGTAACATTTGAGTAAATAAAAAATCAATTAATGGAACAAAATGTCGAATGAAAAACTGCTTAATATAGTAGTCTTGAATTTTGTAATATATAACTTGGAAATTATGTCAACTATTTCTATCAAACTTATTTAATTTGGAAAGACAAAGATATTCTTAATACTTCAAAACTGTTTATGTCAAAACAGTGAAAAATCATGCAGATTTGCTCAGTTGAATCAGGCAGCGTTGTCAATGTTTTGTTTTTGAAATAGTGTAAGATTTTGAGTTCAATTTCTTTACAAATTTCCTGCACACAATCTCTCTGTAAATATTTATATGCGGTAGTCTTTGGTCATAAAAGAAAGTTTCTATAGCAGGAAAAAATTAATACTGTAATCAGATCTAATGCTTGGTGCTGTCAGAATAACTTCTTCCCTGGTTTGTGTCTGGTACAGTTGTTAACTTGGAGACTGTATAAATAGATTTAAAGCAATGAACATGAAAGAGAAAATTCAGATGAAATGGCATCTACTTATAAAAACATATTTGTATATTAAATTCAATTAAAGTATGACAAATATCTTTCATGCTATCTTATATCCAGGATGTATAACTTAAATAAAGAGAAATAACTATTCCTAGAGAAATACTGGTGATTTTTATCAGAGATTAACAATTCAGTCTAGAAAATTAGAACCACCCAGGGGACAAGTCTACATATAATTTAGGAAAAAACTCTCTCTATTATCCCCATTTATGTTTCTTATTTTTGAAAAAGTAAAACAAGTCTTTCAAATTAGCTGTTGACAATTAGCAACAAAATTTGGACATATGTCATTTTTAAGTTGACTATAAAGGAATTATTATTATTGAATATAATCAATATAATCCCAAGAATAGTGTTTACCAGTTATTACTAGCTACCATTCAATTTTTGTCATTTGTTTGGGGAATGACCAAATTCCAAACAGGTAAGAAAAACAGTTTACTTGTGGGATAAGGATGCAGCCTGCTACACTGGCCCCTCAGTACCTGAGCAGAGGCTGCAAGGAGCTGAGGACAGTATTCAGGTAACTGATGAGGAAGAGGGAGAATCAAGAGAGGGTGAAGGACACAGGGAGATGCCTGTTGGGAATGATGCTGTGATAGCAAGAACAACAAAATTTTATTCAAGCATAAGCAGGAATCATATCTGGTCTGCATGAAATGGGATAATATTTCTAAAGCACATAATTTATACAAACATTAAAGGAATAGAAACTTGTCTGAACTACTTGTCTTGTTCCTGGACATCAAGACAAGGAATGGGAGTAGGGACATCAATGTTAGAAGATGTATCTCAGCTCTTGTCTTCCACTGCTTTATGCAATTACTTTTTTTCATTTTAGGAAACAGACCTCAAAATGCATCATCTATACAACGGGTTTATTTGCAAGATCACTGTGTATTAGAACCATTGGAATCTATTATTAAAATTGAATGTGATTGCACAGATTTGTAAAAAAATCCCTATAAATACATAAAAAGTTAAAATACATAAAAAATTAAACAAATGAATAGAAATTAGAAAGATTGTATGGTATGACATTGATACCCTTCGCATTCAATGAATAGGAAAAATAACTGTACAACATGATAAAATCATTTCCATGTCAGTGCATTGTGGTGGGAAAAGTTGCTATTTAAGTATGAAGAAAGAAATGTTATGGAAAAGGAATTTATATCCAGATTACAATACTGAAAAAATAAAGAATTATGGTTGATGAATCGTTTAATCAAAATAGCTACAATTGAGAAATTGTGATGCCTGGAATAGTTTCTTTGTCTCTATAATGTTGAAAAATGGGTCCCGAGACACAGAGGTAGGAGAAAAATGGCAAAAGATTTATTGAACAAAAAAGAGAAGCAGATCTCCCTCTAGATGGTCGAGGCCCCAGTTGAGGACAGCTCCTGGGATGCCTTGTGCAAGGGATAAATAAGGACTCTCTAGGAGAGACTATGTGACTCCCAAGGCCATGTAGGTCATATTAGTTCCAGGCCCAATCAGAGTTTCCACATAGCTTGTATGAGCACCCAGTGTGTTCATTACCTTTTCTCATGGACACTCACCTGTGGAGTTCCATCAACCTGTTGGTCATGTGCCAATATTCCAGGAATAGCAAGGCATGATGTGATGTCCAAGGACACGCATACAGTACTGGTGAAGACCAACGCAGCAGGTTAATAGGAGGGGTCTTTGCTTTGATTGCCGAGCCAAGCTTTATTTCTACTCTTAGCTATCACAACATTGGCTTATTTTAAGCTCTTACCCTTTTTATGTTTATCACTATCTATTATATCAATCAAGTTTCTGGCTGACTATTAATGATCTTCAGAGTATACAAAAAGTGGTTCCCCATAAAAGTAAAATAATAGGACTGGGAATTTTGTCTAGTGGTACTTGATTGCCGAGCCAAGCTTTATTTCTACTCTTAGCTATCATAACATTGGCTTATTTTAAGCTCTTACCCTTTTTATGTTTATCACTATCTATTATATCAATCAAGTTTCTGGCTGACTATTAATGATCTTCAGAGTATACAAAAAGTGGTTCCCCATAAAAATAAAATAATGGGACTCGGAATTTTGTCTAGTGGTAGAGTGGTTGGCTAGCATGCATGAAACCCTGGGTTTGATTCCTCAGTACCACATTAGCAGAAAAAGCCAAAAGTGGCTTTGTGGCTCAAGTGGTAGAGTACTAGCTTTGAGCAAAAGAAGCACAAGGACAGTACCCAGACCCTTAGTTCAGTCCCCAGGACAGGCAATAATAAATAAATAAATAAATAAATAAATAAATAAAAACAATGCATACTTTAATAAGATATGGTTTTAGAGTAGAGGGCATTCTCATTGAAGTCAGAAATAAAGATTCCTAACCCTTCGGTACAACATCTTTACAATAAAGAAAATTTTTTTTTAAAAAAACACAAAATTCCTATCTAGAAGTATCACAAAACAATTCTTTGAGCAAAATATTCTTACACAGCACACACCTCCTATAAATGTGCTAAGTATTATGATACAAATGATATCACATTGCATCTTCAGATACAACGAAGAGAAGGGGTTGAGTTGGTGATATCTTTTCCAAAAAAGCAGTTTATATAGAAGTATATGAAAGAGTTGATTTATATTAATAGAAATAATTTTTGAACAATCAATCTGTTTTCCATTTCATCTTCTGCCCAGCAATCTTCTCTTAAATGTCCTTCTGATGAGCAAATCCAGCTTATCCTGTCTCAAAATGTTGTGGCCTCTTCTCTTTGCTGGAGTTTATATCTATTATTTTATCTCCAATGGTCGGCTATTTTAATTTATGACTTAGATGTCCTTCCTTGTTGAAAAGGTTTGTCACACTGTTCTTCATTCCCAAATCCCATTACCACCAAACTACTCCATTTCTTACTTTTAAAAGATTTCTCTTTTTCCAGAAGTATCTTCTTTTTACTTTTATTGTATACTCTCTCATTTATGTCTTATAAAAACAAAGCAACAGTATTCCCTGAGAGTGTACCCCAGTTTTATTTTAGTTCATGACAGGTAACTGGAGTTTTAGGAATCTGAACAAATGGATAAATGATACATTAATGAGATGACACAAGAAAAATATAATATAAGCAATTCATGCCAGCTTTTAACTTTGATGAATAGCTTTCAATTTAAAGATAAAAGAATTTACTAAGAAAAAAACTGGGGGAAATAACATGACCTATTCTGTACTTTTTGAAATAGCATTTTGACAACTAGTGAAAATCTGTACCAAAATAAGAAAGCAAGATGGATTTAAAGAATTGAATCTTATAATGATTTACATGTAAGACTAACAGAAGAAAAAAATGTATTTCCAAAAAACTATAGAGTAAAATGGATGTGAGCAAATAAAAATAGATACTTACCATGAAGGACAGAGCAGAAAAGAATGACCTAAACACTACTGCAAATTCCTGTGCCGTTGTTGTCCTATATTCATGGTATCTTAAGATTTCATGGTGTGTTGTGGTTGATGTTTCCATAGAAACCATTAAGTGCTGTTTAGTATTTTAGTACCTGTGCACTTGCTAATTCAAATAGGATAAATATATGAAAGAAATAACACTTTCAATCATCTGCCTAATTCTGCACATTATTATAAGGATTTCTAATTCCAGGCAAAAGTTTCTTGACATATATTTTGGTAGATTATGAATAGATTCTCCTAAACATAATTTTATCTAAACACCTTAATATAAACACTTAATTTTTGTTATTAATAATTATTTAAAATTTGCTTTTTTTTTGGTTTTGTTACCACTGGTATTCAAACTCAGGGTCTTTGACTTGTTTTTCAGGCATTCTAGCTCTTGAAATACACCTGAGGTCATTGTTGTTTGTTTTTAGTGTTAATTTTTTATTAGTTGGTTTGTTTTTTAAGGGTTTTATAGTGGCCTGGGCTACATTTCTCCTATTTACATAACCCTAATACCATACCTTCTGTTGGTGTTTAAAATATTTTATTAGTTCAGACGGGGGCTTGCAAATCATTTTGGCAATAGACTCTAAATATGATCTGCTTGACTCAGTCTCCCACATAGCTAAACATGAGCTACGATGCTTAGCCACAAATTTGAAATATATCATTTCCCTTTAGTTACCGAATTACTACCCAGATCAATTAAAGAATTAAATAATGGATATACAATTCCAAAAAGAAGAAGTCAAGTTGTCTTTATTGGTAGAGGTATGAACTGATGCAGTCAAAAGAAAAATAGAGGGGCTGGGAAGGTGTCTCAGTGGTAGAGCGCTTGCCTTGCATGCCTGTGGCCCTGGGTTTGATTCCCCAGCATCACATAAACAAAAAGAAAGAAAGCCAGAAGTGGTGCTGTGGCTCAAGTGGTAGAGAGGTAGCCTTGAGCTGAAGAGCTGAGGGACAGCGCCCAGGCCCAGACTTCAGGCCCATGACAGGACCCCCCCCCCCACCAAAAAAAAAAAAATAGATTCCATCCAGACAAAGTCGCAGGTTAAAAAATCAATTAGATAGTTTTTCAATATACCAGCAATGAAGAGACAGAAAAAGTATCAGGGTAACATTTCTATTGTCAATAACCTCAAGAAATAGAATATTTATGAATAAATTTAATGTTGTGAAAGATTTCTCAGAGGAAATTCATAAGATATTAAAGAGGAAATTGAAAATACTAGCATATGGAAAAATATCACATCCTAACAGACTGGAAGGGTAATATTGTAATAATAGCTATTGTCCTCAAATTAATCTCTAGATTAAGTGCACACTTTATAAAAATCTCTCAATATTATTTAACAAAAATAGAAAAAGCAGTGAAAAGATTTATATGGAAGTATAAAAGGCTCTGAAGAGTCAAAGCAATTATGATTTTAAAAATCTATGGGAGCCAGGTTCTGTTGGCTCACACATGTATGCCAGATCTGAAAATTGTGGTTCAAAGCCAGCCCAGGCAGGAAAGGCCATAACACTCAAACCCCCAATTAATCAAAAACTCAAATATTTCTGTGGTTCAAAGTGGTAGAGTGGCCTCTTGTGTCCATATTTTGAAGTTCATTTTGCTTATCATCTTATATGATCATATGTACATAGCTTTTGAGCTTTTCTGTTCAACTGATAAGATTATCCTAGACTTATACCAATTATTGCAAATAAAGGAAAACATGGGACCTATATTTCTTTGGTCTGGCTTGCTTCACTTAATATGATTTTTTCCAAGTCCTTCCATTTCCTAACAAATGGGGTGATGACTTCTTTATGATGAAAGCATAAAATTCCATTGTGTGTGTGTGTGTGTGTGTGTGTGTGTGTCTGTCTGTCTGTCTGTCTGTCTGTCTGTATCACACTTTCTTTTATCTACTGAGGGGCATCTAGGTTGGTTCCATATCTTAGCTGTGGTAAATAATGCTGTGATAAACATAGTAGTGCTGGTAGTTTTAGTATGGTCGCCTTTATGATCATTTGGGTAAATGCCCAGAAGTGGGATTGCTAGGTCATAGGGGAGGTCGATGTTTAGTCCTTTGAGGAACCTCCATACTGCTTTCCAGAGTGGTTGAACAAGTTTACATTCCCATTAGGGAGTGCAGCAGGGTTCTCTTTTGTCCATATCCACTTTGGCATCTATTGTTATTACATTTCTTGATTATAGCCATTCTAACTGGGGTGAGGTGGCATCTCAACCTTGTTAATGTACTATGTGTTTTTTGTGTTTCTTTTGTTTGTACTTGCCCCTATGCTACAGCCCCTGTTGTCACTGTATTTGATTTTACCACTCTGAATCTTGTATATACATTTATCTAATTTGGGGAGAGGAAAGGGAATGACAAAATGCTGAAAAAAGGACACAGGATGATCCATTGCAACACTGAGACTCACAAGTCACTCTGATGGAAACAAACTTTACAACTTAAAGTGTGAGGGAGGGGAGAAGAAAGGGATAGTAGGAGATAAAGAAAGGAGGGGAAAACAATGCTTGACAAGAAATGTACTCATTACCTTACTAGTAACTGTAAACCCTCTGTACACCATCTTTACAATAAAATAAAAATTAATCAAAAAAAAAGTGGTAGAGGGGCTGGGAAGATGGCTCAGTGGTAGAGCGCTTGCTTTGCATGCCTGAGACTCTGGGTTCGATTCCTCAGCACCACATAAGCAAAAAGAAAAAAGGCAGAAGTGGTGGTGTGGCTCAAGTGTTAGAGTGCTAGCTTTGAGCTGAAGAGCTGAGGAACAGCGCCCAGGCCCAGAGTTCAGGACCCACTACCAGACCCCGCCACCAAAAAAAAGTGGTAGAGTGGTAGCCTTGAGAAAAAAGCACAGGGACAGTGCCCACACACCTAATTAAAACACCATGACCAAAAAAACAAAATAAAACAAAACAAATACCCCTCCCCCCCAAAAAAATCAAAGAAAACTTACAGATTTATTTCATTTTGTTTCTTTTCATTAGAGACATATAATCTGGAAATCCCATCAAAAATACTACCAAATTTACTATTTTTATTCTGTTTGTATTGGTTTATTACTGTTTTATTGTTTACTATTGTTTTATTGTTTTTAATGTTTACTACTGTTATTTATTGGTTTACTACTGATTCCTGATTCTCCTCTTCTAGAAGGTGAATTCATCAAGAAAAAAATCAAAACAAAGAAGCACAAAACTTATGGCCCATGGCCAATATTCACTTTAGTGCCTTACCTTTGCCTTAACAAGAGCCTGCAGCCTCATCATACGTATCAAAAGTCAAGACTTCAGATTAGAGAACTTCATTTTCCTCTGAAAGCAATGCTTGTAAATTTGCTAAAGATATTAAAAACAAAAAAAGAGTCTATTAAAACATTGAAACACAAAGGTAAGCTCTTTTTCTATGATCAATACAAAATAATGGCAAATGTGAATTAACTTAAATTTCTAATATTTACATTAAATAACTCCATTTCACCTCAACAAGTTAAGAAGTGACATGTGTCTTAATTCTGTGTAAGATGTGTAAATGTTTCAGAGAAATCAGGAAAACAACAACCAACATTGGAAGTTTATTTTGTATCATCATCTTTAAAAATGTTATAATTAGTCTGACTCCAATAAGAGCATCTAATTAAGTTTGCAACAGGAAAATGTTGATATTGCCAAATGCAGTAAAATATATGGAAAGTATTAATGTCAATGATCACTTTACTACATTTCCTGTAATGATAAACCAGTTTGATTACTGAGTAAACACAATAGTCTATTTCTCAATTTTTAAGAGCCATTTTGAATTCATAGAGTGATTACTAGATAGGATACAAGGTATCAAAGCAAGATATATATTGACCTTACCTCTTTCTAAATATTTCAATCATCACATTTTCTAAGCAGATGAAATATATTTGAACTAGATGCACATTTTGGGTATTTTTCCTTTTTTGAGAGACAGAATAAGCTTAAGAATGTGTCTTTTCTATTTTTGTTCTCAAACTTACTCCATTTTTGTCAAAATTTTCTACCATATATTTTGAATAGCACATACAATATTAGTTAATATAATTTAATATAATTTTAAATGAATCAATACCTGAAGGCACACATGTTAAAATATTTGTGGTTAAAATTAACAAGTTGAATGTTTCTCAGTGGTAGATTTTTTTTCCTAATAACTGAACAGGCTAAAAGTTGTTTCAAAATTTAAAAACTGGTTTCTTTGAGGGAGGAACATTGTTCTAAAAGAAATGTCCTCTTTACCTGACTTAAGTAACTATAATTATCTGTACATCACCTTTATAATAGCAATAAAATATTTTTAAAAATCTCCTCTTCATAAAATTGTAAATATGTTATTATAATCCCAACTTATTTTTACTACGTTCTCCATGTATAATAGGAATATAAAATAACTACACTTGACTATAATCACCATAGAGCAAGTAGACATTGCATAACCATTCCCTTACCTCCTTGTTCATTTCAAAAAGAAAACTGGCACCCACAAATACCTGGTTGCTGTTGCAAATGAGGGTTTTCTAACTCTTTCTTGTCATTTACAGTGAAATTATTCCAACTTTTCAGTTGCATATTTATTAACAACATATTCAGTGATGATGAAATCAAACACAATCTCAAATACAATGTCAAATATAATCTCATCAACAGAAGCAAAAATATTGTAAAATTGAAATATTAAAGTATGAAACTTAACCCTTGATATCAATGAGGGGACTTAAAGTATTTCTACCCTAATTAAGAAGTAGATCCCCTAAGAGAACCTAAGTTGGCATTAACTCTGTAGAACTCAGACTTATTTCAGAAAGCGAAAGAAGATCAACTCTATAAGAAAGCACATTTAGGGGCTGGGAAGGTGGCTCAGTGTAGCGCTGTTCCCTTGCACGCATGAGGCCCTGGATTCGATTCCCCAACAGCACATAAGCAAAAAGAAAAAAAGCCAGAAGTGGCTCTGTGGCTCAAGTGGTAGAGCGCTAGTCTTGAGCTGAAGAGTTGAGGGACAGCGTCCAGGTCCAGAATTCAGGCCCCACGACCGGACCCCCCTCCCCCCAAAAAAGAAATCACATTTATTTGTATTTGTATATGCTTGTATGCTTGTCATTATTTATTTATTCATTCATTCACTCAACTTTTACCAAACCCAAATATTTTGTAAGTAATTGTACATAGGGTGTATATTAAGGACTGTTTGGTAACTCTTAATTTCCTGAACACTTTGTAAAATTTACTCTTCTTCACATGAACGTCTTCTGTGCTCATGAGTTTGGAACATATGTTAGACACAAGCTTGTTTCCGCTGGCAGAGTATTAGGATATCTTTGGGCTGCTCACGTTCAAAATTTCACTTCAGGATCCTAGACCATTAATCTTCTCTTGGCTTTTACTCACAGTCTAGTTTATGTATACAAGGAAGTAAAATAAAATTCGAGTAGCTTAAACATTTGCTTTCCTTCTATCAGTTCAGAGGTGGTAGGTAGGATGGTTGTTGCTTTACATGGATTTTTGTACAGATAAGTAGAGCTGTTTACAGATGGTAAATGCTGAACAAATGCTCTGGTAGCAAGACCGAATTCGATGAACACTGGCATCCAGCATCTGATTAAGTTTTGTGTATGTATTACCTAAAAGTTCTATCATCAACTAAATGCTTCAGATGGAAGAACACAGCAGCATGTACTTACTTTCCCACAGCCATGGAGTCTGAGAATCTATGTTTAAGGTGATTTCAGGTTTATTGGCCCTGAAGGCTTTGTTCCTTTGCCTGCTCATGGCTGTCTTATTGATTTGTCCTCATATGAGACCTTTTTATATGTGTACCCTGATGACTTTTTTTTTCTAATAAGGAAAGTCCTATTGCATTTGTGTTACAGTAGAACAATTTCAAATAAATTAACTCTTGAATAAATCATTTCTTAATGTTATATCAAGACGCAGAATTTCCACATAAATTTTGTGTACAGAATTGGAAGCGTAACAATATATTTTACTTAAATGTCTTGTCACCAGAACCAGATTTAGTTTGTCTGATTTACATTATGGTGAGAATAACTAAATCCAGTATATTTTCCAAACACATATTTTGCTACAAACAAAAATTTAATAATTAAATTATAGCAACAGTTCACTAACCTGCCTAAAATACATAATAAATTGTCTCATTTCCTATTTATCAACAAAAGTGAAATCAGTGTACGTTTTCTTAAGCAGCTCATATATTATATTTAAATATACATATACTTAAATTGTCTTATTATATTTCAAAGAATATAATACACTCAAATGTGTAATATGGATCACAACTATTCATGAGGTTCAGAAAATTAGGCTATCTCTACAAGAAACTGAAGATCACTTTTTTCAAAATTTATTTTGTAGATTGATTCACAATAAAAACAGAAATCAAGTGCTAATCATTTGTGATCCTTTCTGATCCTCAAGCTTTAGAGAATATAGTCATATGTAAAGGTAACGAGAAACTCTCTGAAGACTTATCTTCTTGGATACATGGTAAAAGTAGAGAAAGAAAGGAATTCTAAGAAAATAATCATACAAATTTAAACCATTTGTAACACTAATAATTTTAAGAATGAAAAACTGCACTGTAATTCAGGAATATACACAGCCATCGACATAAACAACCCCTGTTTTGAAAAAAAAAAGAATTTCATGTATTTGTTCTGATACCAAAACACCAAATTAAACAAAACACAAAAGGCAATCCTTGAATCATTCAGATTCCTCTTTCATTAATAAAAAAAAGAAAAGGAAAAAAGAAAAAAAACTGATTAATAAATGGTAGAAGGAAAAGAAAGGCTGAGATAGAGGAAAGTTATCTGAAGGGAGGAAAGGAGGGAGGGACATACAGAAAGAGAATGCTTAATTTTTTTCAGATCTTTCAGTTTTTTCTAGTCATGTAGTCCTTTGATGTTAGCCAATAGATACATTAATGAAAAATTGAAGGATTTTGTTTAGCCATCTTTATATGATCAAGACAAGTTGAATAAGATACTAGTTTTAAAACAACTTTAAAGTGTGCTGTTCTCATGGTATGTTTGCAAGCATGTCAATTTTCATACACTTGTCTAATTTCTAAGAATTATAGAATTTTTAGCTATTTTTATGCTGCTGTTTCTAGTTTACTTTTATTATGATCTGAGAGAATACATGGTATTATTTTAATTTGTTCAGATGACCTTTTGCCTATGGTACAATATGTTCTACGTTCCTCATTAGCTTAACAGTCTATTTATTTTCTCCCACTGTTGATTTATTCTACAATTTTGATTATACCCAGTCAATTAATAGTACAGTTAAATTAACTGTGTTCTTACTTACTGATTTATTTATCAATTTGTCCATTTCTGATTGAGAGCAATGGTAGTGTCCTCTTCTTTGTAATTCATCAAATTTTGATTCATGTGTCTTAATGCATTATGATTTGGAAATTATAGAGGGAAGATTATTTTTTGGAAGACATAAAACATCCTTTATCATAGTACCTTTCTAATTCTAATAATTTTCCTTGTGTTAAGGTGACTTTGTCTAAAAACTCATATACTTCAAGTTTGTTTAGACTAGTGTTAAAATGGTATATACTTATCAGTCCTATTAATGTTAACCTACAGATAACTTAATATGAAAAGTGCCCTTCCTGTAGATAATAGATTTTGGCATATTGTTCCTTCGATCACTTTTGAAAATTCCTATGCTTTAATCAGAACATTTTGATAATATATTTTATATAAATATTAATAAATTTCAATTAATAATCTACTATGAATTTTACTATCTTTTATTATTTACTCTCATTCTTTCTTGCTTTTTTTAGATTTGTTTTCTTGTCAATATGAAGGTGACATAAAACTTTTTTATTTTGCTATTTTTATCCTTTTTCTTTTCTATCATTTGAGGTTCAGTTTAATGATTTAATTTCATTTGTATCATACCAATTAGGCTTTAAAAAATCTCCTTTTATTTCCTAACAAATGGGGCAATGTCATTCTTTCTGATAGAGGCATAGAATTCCATTGTGCATATATACCACATTTTCTTGTTCCATTCATCTACTGAGGGGATCTGGGTTGGTTCCATATCTTAGTTATAGTAAATAATGCTGCAATAAACATAGTTGTGCTGGTAGCTTTAGTGTGGTCTTGTTTGTAAACATTTGGGTAAATGCCCAAAAGTGGGATTGCTGGGTCATAGGGGAGCTCTATGTGCAGTCTTTTGAGGAACCTCCATATTACTTTCCAAAGTGGTTGAACAATTTTACACTCCCACCAACAAGGAAGTAAGGTTCCCTTCTGTCCACATCCCTTCCAGCATCTGTTGTTATTAGAGTTCTTGATTTTTGCCATTCTAACTGGGGTGAGGTGGTATCTTAATGTTGCTTTGATTTGCATTTCTTTTATGGTTAGGGAGGTTGAGCATTTCTTCATGTGTCTATTGGCCATCCTTCTTTCTTCTTCAGAGAAGTTTCTCTTTAAATCTTTAGCCCACTTATTTATTGGGCAGTTGTTTCTTTGAGGATTTGTTGTTGGGGGATTTAATTTTTTGAGTTCCAAGTATATTTTAGATATGAGACCCTTGTCCTTTAATTGTAACCCCTCTGTACAGTATTTTCACAATAAAAAAATGAAAAAAATCTCCTTTTATGATACATGCAGGTGGTTCATGCCTATAATCCTAGCTACTCAGGAATCTCAGAACTGAGCATTGTAGTTCAAATCTAGTCCAGGAAGGTAAAGCCTTGAGACACTTCTCTCTAACTGCCAAAAAGATGGAATTAGAGCTAAGGTTCAAGGGCTTTTTTTCCCTTTTCCTTGAACAAAATGCTTGGAGATAGCTCCCTGGCCCTGAGTTCAAGCCCCAGGATCTGCCTTCTCTCCTGCCATACACACAACTACACAAATCTCTTTTTAGTGGTTACTGTACAGATTATGACATACTATTACAGTTAGTTTCATATTTACCATTAATTTCAAACTTCCTGGGTAATAATATTCACAAAACATGTAAAATTTCACCCAACCATATTTTTGTATGATACCTTTCATTCATTTAAACGCATAAATATATGTAATGTACAAATAAATTCACTCTTGTAATCTATTTTAATATTATATGGAACAAAATGTTAATTATAAATTATATAGGGAAGGTCAACATTTCATTGTACTTCATCATGACTTTGTTTCTCTTAATTAAGATCCATTTCTGATATAACAATTTATTTTCTGTGAGGAATTAAAAAAACTCACAAATATATAGTATGGGCCACATTAATTGTCATTAGATTTACTAAATGCTTGTTTGCAGGAATTTCTTTACTTGTCTGTAACATTCACATGTTCATATCATTTTATTTGTCATAACATGACTTTGGAAGGACAATTTTGCAAGATAGAGAAACTGAGACTCTTTTTATCTTCAGAGACTTTATATGTAACCCTAAATACACAATAGGATAAAATCTGAGGATTGCAGATTGCCGCTGGCCCAGGCAAGAAAGCCTGTGAGACTCTTTTCTTCAATATTGTACCAAAAAGCTAGAACTAAAACAAAGGCTCAAGTTGTACAACCTGAGCTGAAAGCCAAAAAGCTCAGATGCAGTGCCCAGGCTCTGAGTTCAAGCCCCAGCACAATAAATATCTACTGAGGGACATCTGAGTTGTTTACATATCTTAGCTATGGTGAATAATACTTCAATAAATATAGTTGTGCTGGGAGCTTTAGTGTGGCCTTGTTTGTGATCATTTTGGTAAATGCCCAGAATTGTGATTGCTGGGTCATAGGGGAGCTCTATGTGTAGTCTTTTGTGGAACCTCCATAGTGCTTTCCTGAGTGATGAAACAAATTTACACTCCCACCAACAGTGTAGTAATGTTCCCTTTTGGCCACATTCCCTCAGCATCTGTTACTAGATTTTTTTGTTTACAGCCATTCTAACTGGGGTGAGGTAAATCTCAATGTTGTTTTGATTTGCATTTATTTTATGGCCAGAAAAGTTCATGTGACTATTGGCCACTCTTAGTAAAACAGAGACAAAGAAACATAGGTCCCATGGTTTCCCTCATTTGGAATAATTAGTATATGTCTAGGATAATCTTAGCAGATGGGCAGAAGAGGTCAATAGCTATGCACATATGAGCATATAAGATGATGCTAAGCGAAATGAACTCTAAGACATGGACACAAGAGGTTTTCTTTGTTGTTGCTGTTTTCAATATCCTATGTGATTTTTTTGGCTTCTTTTGTGTGTTATTCTCCCTATGACATATCCCCTGGTGTTACTATATTTGATTTTGGTACCCTGATATTGTATATATGATTATTTGACTTAGGGAAGGGTCACAAGAAAATGGTGAGACAAAGGACAAAGAGGAACCAATGCAACAGGGATATAAACAAGTCAATAGGTTGGAAATGATCTGTACAATCTGGGGGGGAGGAGGGGGCGGGAAAATAGGAAAAAATGAGGGAAGGGGTAACAAATTTGACAAGGAATGTGCTTATTAACTTACCTATGTAGTGTAATCTTGTTGTATATCACCTTAACAATAAAAAATTAAAAAGTTAATAATAAATAAATAAATTTTATATTTCACTGTTGTTTCTTTCATGGTATTTGAGGAAAACAACTATATTTTTATTTAATCTTTAAATCTTGTACACAGGCTTTACAATACAGTTTGTTCATTTATGCATCCAGCAGTGCATCTCACAACATATTAGCAATTATATAAATGCTCTTCATTTTTTCTGTGGTGCATGATATCTCTAAAATCAAAGATGACCCATAGACTAGATTTTTTTGGGGGGGTCTGGTCGTGAGGCCTGAACTCTAGGGCTGGGTGCTGTCCCTCAGCTCTTCAGCTCAAGGCTAGCACTTTACCACTTGAGACACAACACCACTTCTGGCTTTTTTCTTTTTGATTATGTGGTGCTGAGGAGTCGAACCCATGGTCTCAGGCATGCAAGGGCAACTGCTCTACCACTGAGCCACCTTCCCAGCCCTAGAATAGATTTGTTGTTTTTTAGTAGTGTCTTCATTCTATTTACTCTATCCAGTCAGTATAGTATCATCAATGAGATTAAATCATGTGATTTTTTTTTAGAAGAGAAGTCTCTCTACAACCTAAAATTTTTACATAGGACCATAGAGTTGACGCATTCCTCAGAAAAGTCACTGCAATCCTACTGGCCTGGCAATCCTGCAGAAAGAATTTCATCTA
This sequence comes from Dipodomys merriami, assembly GCF_024711535.1. Lineage (NCBI taxonomy): Eukaryota > Metazoa > Chordata > Mammalia > Rodentia > Heteromyidae > Dipodomys > Dipodomys merriami. The sequence goes on along the minus strand of NW_027202990.1, from coordinate 105,243 downwards.
GTGGTATTTAATAAGAGAGTGGAAAGAGAAAGTATTGACCATGTGAAAAAGTGTATTCTATTACCTGAGAAGGTTTAAATTGTACAAATAGCAAAATCATATCTGGAAGAGCAACTGTATTTAGAGTCAACTAAGTAAATTCATAATAACCCCCTGGTATCCTTTCTTTATGGCCAAGTTGGTAAAAATTAACATGAACTAATGAGCAACTCACCATTAAAGACAAATTGCTTATTTTTGGTAGAGTAGAATCAGAGTACATGGAATTTGTATTCCCTGGTGTTTGGCCCATATCCTATGAAAATGAAAAATGAGCAGATGGTGAAACTTTGTGTTGAGGAACATTGAGATGTGAGCTAATGTTATAACAATGGTTCTTGGCACATTGTGAATAATGACAGGACAGATTTCTCTAAGGAAGAACTTCAACTTCAAATATGAGACTTAGAAGAATAGAAATAGTAGAATATGACCACCACGGGAATGGGCAAAGCCACTCATTAATTACTTGATTTAATTAGGATTATATTTAAATTACACTTGTTGAGAGCTCAGAATGTGCTCCCAAGTATGTCAGAAATTAATAACTCTAGCTTGAAAAAAATCTTATTCTTGCCCATGGGGTAACTCATAGTGCAGAAGGACTAAATATGTAAAAAAGAATTATCAAAGGCTATGTGTGGGAGAGGGAAGCAGCAGTATACTGAAGTATACAGATGTGGATAAGGAAGGATGATGTCGGGGGAAGGCAAAATTCTCAAAGTAAGGCAAACTCAATATGAAAGGAGTGCCTGGGGGCAGAATCATGTCTCTTACCAAAATACATACTCAAGTAAATTGAAATTAAATATTCAGCCCATAGGAATCAAGAAAAAAGAATAAACAGCACCATCTCAAGTAAATCTAAGAGGACATTTTGATGAATAAATTACTGGACCACAGATTAAACAGTGCAGCAAGGTCAAGTGAGACAAGAACTGAGAAAGATAATTTACATTGTGAAAATAAGAGGTAATTTATGAACTGGGGAAAATGCCATTTTCTTAGAATATAGAGAATGGAAACTCTATTAGGATAGGTTGAGCAGTTAGTGGAAGGTCAAAGAAAATACAAGTGTCCTTTCATACAGTAGAAACCTGACTTAAGTAAGTCATATTCGATAGTTAGAGAACAGAACATAAAATGATATTGTTTTGTTTATGGATAGCATTTTCTCATAGTTAGCTTAGTAAAATAAACCTCTGGATTAGAATTAAAGAAATCAAAAAATTTCAAACTCCAAGACAAAAGCTGCTTGGTTTGTTGATGTATTAAATGTATAGTATTTAATTAAAAATATTTGAGTAGATAGCTTACATACAATCAGAAAGAGAAGAGATAAATCTCACCTCCCCCCCAAACTGCTGGAGGAGAAACAATTCTCATGATCATCATGAGAGAAGACCACTAACATCCTTGTAAAGAGAAGAAGAAAGATGTATATGCAGAGTTTCTTCTCCTGCCTTACTCTGACATCTCTTCTCATTTAGCCTCTAAAAAGCTCTTGAAACATTATTTTCCCATATTTCCCAGACTAAAAGTGAGCTTCAGAGAAATTAATGCACTGAAAAGAACCAAAGAAACTGAAGTGAAGTTTCTTCTTTCTTAGTGAATTTTAACCCTACCAATTGGCTCCATAGTGGCATGCCTATCCATATACATTATGATGCACTTTTATCGAACTCACCCCGACATGTTATTTTACAATCTTTGCGATTATGAAATAAGAGGATACCATATGATAAGTTGCCATGGTTTTCTCTCCATTCGTTTGGTGGAAAACATCATAAAATCTATTGTTATTATAGGTGAGGTACATAAGACCATAAATGCTATTTTGCCTGTTTATTTAAAGTAACAGTGTTTAAACCGTGCACCAGTGGCTCACGCCTATAATCTTAGCTACTCAGGAGGCTGATATATGAGGATCATGGTTCAAAGCCAGCCAATGTAGAAAAGTCTGTGAGACTTGTATGTCCAATAAACAACTAGAAAACCGGAAGTGGCACTGCGGTTCAAGTGGTAAAGCACTCCCCTTGAGCTGAAGAGCTGAGGGACAGCACCCAGGCCCAGAGTTCAAGCTCCACGACCGAAAGGGAGAAAAAAGTTAGAGTCTTTACTTCCTTTATCTTTCTTATATATTTAATAACACAATAGCATGCCCAATCCTTCACTTGTTCAGGGAACCATTCTCTGATTTTCCTGCTCCATGGCACACATTTGTTAAAGAATTATCATACATGACAATGCAATCTAAATGATTTCTGCATTAACTTCTCTTCTGAAAACAAAATGTGCATTTTTCCTTGCATCTCAGATCCAATTACTGTGACTATTGAAGGAAGGCAATGCTTAGGTGAATTGTTTTCAATATATCTCATTTTAGAGCATTTTCAGAGGCCGTTGAGTGAGCAATCCAATGATGGAAGATGAAGCAGCACAACTACAAGGGTATGTTTTCTTTCTGGAGTGCTGTCCTCATTGTTTCTCAGAACTGCACTCCTTGCCATGTGAATTTCTTCTGATTCAATGGAAAAACTGTGTCACCATTTTTTTTTTTTTTTTGGTTGTGAGGCTTGGACTCTAGGCCTGGGCACTGTCCCTCAGCTCTTCAGCTCAAAGCTAGTGCACTACCACTTGAGCCACAGCTCCACTTCCAGCTTTTTCTACTTATGTGGTGCTGAGGAATTGAACCCAGGGCCTCATGAATACAAGGCAAGCACTCTTACCACTGAGCCACCTTCCCAGCCCCATGTGTCACCATTTTTTGTCTTTGCTATTTGTTTATATTGTAGGGCATGAAGGAAAAAAATCTACCTGCTCTTTTCCTCTTAGTTTCCATAATGAGTTTCTCCATGAAGATTTAATAACAACAGTCTCTCATAACATCTCTGTCAGCATCATCATATCACTTATGCAAGCACGGGGAAGATTCCATGTATTGATAATATGTCAGTCAAATCCCAGACCTAGAACAATGTGGTCTCAGATATGCATAATGTCCTAAACTGTTTACTTATGAGAGAGAAAGGGAGGAGGGGAAAGGAGAGAGAAGAAGAAGAAGAAGAGGGAAAGGGAGGGAGAAGTAGAGAGAGGAAGGGAGGATGGGAGAGAGAAAGAGAAGAAGAGAGACAGAGAGAGAGAAAGAGAGAGGGAGGAGAAATGTGGTGATAGGTGTGGTTCAATGGATCCAGTATAGTTGTCCTTATTTGTTTAATTGTATCTCTGGGTGGAGTAGATATGCTGTAAAGGGTTGAAGATGAGATTTCTATTCTACTTCTTGCAAAAGAAATCTTTACCAACTTATAACGGAAACATTAAGAAAATATTCTTTAAGGTATTATTTGATTACTTATTTCATGATTTCCCTCGATTTGTTGAGGTGAGATTAAGTGAAAATTTATTCTAAATATCCCTTCCTTTACAAAATAAATCAAATTACAGAAGCCATTAAAATGTCTCTTTTGATGAAGATCTGATTTGAATCCATTTTTTCCAAAAATTTCTGGACCAAAAAGTCTTTAGAAAGAAATAAGCATTGACAAGTCATAATATGAGTGACTATTAGACATATCCAAGCTCATCCTTACTTATTTAAGACTGAGAGTCCTTGGAGTTAGGAGGGATGGAAGACGAAAATGAAAGGGACAATGCTTATCAAGATTCACTGTATTCATAAATTATTTTGTTTAATAGCAACTCTTGTACAACTACTTAATACTTTTTTGAAAAAATGAATGAGAATCTGTGGTAATTAAAAAGTTTTGCTTATTAATCTGGTAAAAAAAATAGAAGAAATACTGAGGAGGAAGAAGAGGATGGGGAGGAAGAGGAGGAGGAGAAAGAGGAGGAGGAGAAAAAGGAAAGAAGGAAAGAAGACAGGCAGGAAGAAAGGAAGGAGAGAGGGAGGGAGGGAGGAAGAGAGGAAGGGAAGAAGGAAGGAAGGAAGGAAAGAAGACAAGTATTAAAAAGAACATTTTACTTAAAAATGAACATTTTATTCATGATTTTAATTTTACCAAATTAGGAACCTTTTGAAAATTCTTTGCTTTTTCTAGTTTAGTGTGAGCCAATGGCTGAGTGAGGGATGGTTAAAGATTAAAGTTAGATGATTAGATGTTTTTACCAACATCTTTGCTACTTTACAGTTACCTGCACAGAATGGCTCCTGTGCTTCTTTTCTGTACTACACTCTGATTTCCTGTTAAGAATAAAGCCATAAAAGGAAACAGAGATGTGACAGCTGTCATACTCTTTGGCTAAATTTAATCAGGAATCAACCAGAGAGAAAAGTCCTAATCCATCAACACCTGCTTGGGATAAGGAACCTCACCAGAGACAGAGCCAAATATAACAATTTAATTAATTGAAAGGTTTTGGCAATGTCCAATTCTTCAGAACAATTTCCCAGTATCAACAAATATAGATCAAAATCCATGAGAAATATCTAAATATTCCATGTTTTTAATTTTAGAAATTTATTTTTTAATGCCACTTCATTGAACATCAGAGAATGCCCAGAAAAGGTACAAATGAATGCATTTGATACTTTCCTTTTAGTTTTGTATTTATTCTGTTACAAGTTTTAGATTTATTTTTTTAATTTTTAATTTTTTATTGTGAAAATACTGTACAGATGGGTTACAATTACATGGGCAAGGTAATGAGTACATTTCTTATCAAGTTTTAGATTTATAAAATTTTACAAATATATATATATTCTAACGCTAAATTATAATTTTATCTAAGTAGAAATTTAATACAGTTAGTATTAAATTGTGTGTGTTCAAAGATGGAGCCATAATTGTAGATACAATAGCATTAAAATTATTTTATAATTACATTATTAACCTTATCTGCCATTACTATTCACTATCCTTGCCTCTGAAAGTGTAAGCCTGGGACTTGTTCAAAGAATTTATGCAATATCGATCATGTGCTTATTTACTTTAGTTATACAACAACAACAACCATCAAATTGTTTTTGTTTGCTCTTGTTTCTGTTAAGGTGCCAGTCCTAGGACCTGAATCAAGTCCTGGGCATGGTCTTTCCTTTTCCATGCTCAGTGGTCATGCTCTACCACTTGAACAACAGATCCACTTCCAGGTTTTTGCTTGTTAATTGGGGATGAAAGTCTAACAGACTTTCCTGGATTTGAACTGCTATCTCCAGATCTCAGCCTCCAGAGTAGCTAGTATTATAGGCCACTTGTGCCTGGCCCAAAATCTTTTTGTGATTTCATTTTCACATGAATTTCTGTGTTGAATGCTTTCTTTTGTCATTTTGCTGTTCTTTGTTAGAGTTTGCTAATTGACTACTTTTTGCTAATTCTCTCTCTCGCTGTGATGTGAATAGTTTAGAAGTATTTACCTAAATGTTATAACTTTGATAGACTATCCATTCTTAAATATTGATTCAAAATATTTCCTTTATTTTTCATGCGAAGTGGTTTCTAGAAAGAAAATAAAGGATAGTAAGATGATAAGAAATTGTAGAACAGAATACTTATGAGCTTTTGCATTATTTTCCTGTACATGGTGTAAATTTTCAAATTACAAATAAATAAGTTTGTAATACATTCAAAATTTTAAATTACCTTGTTATATATTCCTGATTTGAAAATTGTGAACTCTTACTGATTTTTCCTATACTGTCTGTCCCATGCTTCTTAATCAAACAGTATACAACTCACTTATTTTAAATTCCAAATGATGAAAATATAATTTTTAGGAAATAAAACATTTTCTTCTTCAGAAACAATTTTTAATCATATCAAATAGAATTTCATAGCTCTGTTTAAAATTCACCTGGAAATATTCTCTTTTCTTTCAGGTTACTTTCCTTTAGATTTGCTTGTTTTATTTATTTTTTGGTCATGGGGCTTGAACTCTGGGCCTGGGTGCTATCCCTCAGCTCTTCAGCTCAAGATGAGCACTCTTCCACTTGAGCCACAGAGCGCCTACTGGATATCTGAGTGGTTTATTGGAGATAAGAATCTCAGGAACTTTCCTGCCTGGGCTGGCTTTGAATTGCGATCCTTGTATCTCAGCCTCCTGAGTAGCTAGGACTAAAAGCGTGAGCAACCGACACCTGGCTTGCTTGTTATTTTATTTACATTTATATGTATTAGAAGTGGATAGGGATTTTGATTATATATGCCCAATACATTGTCTTCCACTACAATAATGAAGTCATTAAAGGTGAGTTTTGTTTTAGCTAATTGTTGGTTTGGGATATTTAGCATTAGTTCTCCACAGCCTAAAACGATTTGTTTTATGAAATTGAAATATCCTACTGCTCATTTGTCAAAAATTCCATAATACTTAATACAGTACAAATTGAAAAACTTTGCTAGAGTTTAAATATGAAATACACCCTACACAGTCATGCGTCAAAATCTTTGTCTCCAGCAGATGATGTCATTTTGGAGGCACTGGAAACATTAACAGTTGGAGCCTAACTAGAGGAATTATTTTGAATAATAAGTAGATTTATATTCTTTCTAATTTAAGTCATTATTTGCCTCTTTTTCTCATCAAACACATTCCCTGGTTTTCATTTCTTCAATACCCTCAAACTGGATTCCTAAATTGCTGGATTTACCATTTTCATAATATTCCCTTTCCTCTTAACATCTTGCTTTCCAGAACCGAATGAATTAAATAGTTTTATTCGCATCTTTTCTTTGTATTGTATATTGTCTACTATTAGTGAGTAAGCATTTATAAATTAATGTTGAATAATGTCTATATTTTATTCCCCTTATTTTACTTATACACAATTTCTATTTTTTTATTATTCTAGCATCCCATATAGGATTTTTGATTCTATTTTTCTATGACTGATTTTCAAGTAATACTTGGGAAAGATATTTCTGAAATATTTCATTATCTTCTGCTCTTGGTATTTTTTTAATAGTATGTTAGTGTCTTCATAAAAGACTTTTGATTAGTATTTGCCTCATTTTCTACATTAATATTAAATTAGGTTATAAGTTTTCTGAAATGGACAATGAACTGCCTTTATCATTTAAATCACATTCTTGAAGATATTTTCCTGTCTGTCCACCCATTGCAGTGCCCAGCTAACTAATTAACTGGGTGAAGAGGTTTTACCAAGTTACTCCATCTGTTTTTGTTTTTCTTTTTTTTTTTTTTCTGTCAGTCCTGGGGCGTGAACTCAGGGTTTGGGCATTGTAACTTAGTTTCATTTGCACAAGGCTAGCACGCTACCACCTGAGCCAGTGAGCCACTTCTGGCTTTTTCTGTTTATATAATATTGAGGAATTGAACCCAGAGTTTCATGCATGCTAGGCAAGCACTCTACCACTAAGCCACATTCCCAGTTAGAAGTTACTCCACTGACAAACTTTTGTCACAGAGAGAACAATATGTGAGATTATTTGGAATTAATCTGCAGACATTTGCCTTCAATACACATATTTAGAACCATTTGCTTATTGGAACGAACTGAAAATGTGTCTGTTGAAACTTTTCTCTTTGTAACAGAACTATAGTATTTTATTTTGTATTTCCTTCAGATCTTCTTCCTCCTTTGTACTCCTCCTCCTTCTAGTCTGACCTTCACTTCCCTCCTGCCAACCCTTCAGTTCCTTATTTTCCCTTACAATATCTTCCAGGCTCCTGTTGTATAATTTTTGCCTCAGTTCACAATTCTGTCATTTACTCAGGGGTTGGTGCTTTCACTTATTGAAGAGTGGTAAAAATAAACTGAGATAGGAATGTTATGTGTACTAGTTGCTAATTAACATTCTAGAATGTGTTAGCTGACAGAAGGAAAGATACATCTCCCTTAATATGAGCATAAGCTCATTCTGTTGTCAACTCTAATGCTTGACTGTACAAATCCATTCAGATTTTTCCTGCATAAACTTCCACTCCAACAGTAAGAAAATTAGCACCATAAAACCATAGTACATTGAGTTAATTATATAATTTCAGTAGACATAAATGAGTGGCAGAATTCATAACCCTGATCCTTGATGGAAATTCATTTAACTAACAATGTGCAGAGAAGTTGACCAGTTTTATTTGCATATGCATTTTTGTAGACTTCATACAATTTTGGAGAGTGACCTTATTCATTTGTAATGTGGTTAGATATTCTTGGTCACACTGAAAATTCATAAACTGAAGTTAAAATCCCATTGTCTTAAAAGGCACAGTAATTCAAAATAGAGACATTAGAAGGGTAATTGAAATACAATGAAAATGTTAAGATGATACATAATTTAATAAGGCTGATACTCTTTAAAAAAAGAAGGTAAAGAACAAAATATACAAGAACCTTTTTAGTCATCTCAGGAGAACTATGTGAAGACCAAAAGAAAATAAATCCATCCACAGACAAAACCAAAAGAGAAGGGCTTTATTAAAGCAGAGCTGTTTACTCTAAATTTGTTTTCTCAATACCAAACTAGAAATGTACATTTCTGTGGTTATGAAATCTAGTTTGTAGTAATTTCTTAGGCTAGTGCTAGAAGAATAATGTATAACAAAATGTTTTGAGATATCCTAATTGATTTTTTTTTTGGTTATTCGTGGGGCCTGAACTCTGGTCCTGGTCACTGTCCCTCAGCTCTTTAGCTCAAGGCTAGCACCTACCACTTGAGCCACATTGCCTCTTCTGGCTTTTTCTGCTTATGTGGTACTGAGGAATCGAACCCAGGGCCTCATGCATGCAAGGCAAGCGCTCTACCACTGAGCCACCTTCCCAGCTATCCTAATTGATTTTAAGTAAAACTATGCCAATTGTTTTTTGCAATGTAAGTATCTCTTTAAGATGTTACTTTCAATAATTTGGAGTAAATATCCACAAGTGTAATTGTTGAATTATGTTAATTTGTACTTGATTTAAAAATATATCATTTGGTAAAGAATTTCATAATTTCCTTATCAATTTCACGTAGTAAGTTCTTAAGTATTTTTCATTATCATCTGAATGTGAAATAGCATTTTCCCCCTTATTTTCCAAGTGACATTTATTTCACATTTAATGAATTGGGTAGGACAGCTGGGTAAGTAATGATCAATGAAAGCAGTTATATAGAGGGGCTGCCGTTGTACCCCAGTGGTGGTTCACATGCCTGGCATTCAAAAGGCCATAGATTCAATCACCAATACCTCCAAAACTAGTTTTCATAGAACACAACATCTTTTAGGATGATATTTTAGATATTAATTTTTAAACCTGTCCCAAATACGAATTTTGATTAAGTCACAAATCAGATATTCATGTTGGGTCCTAATGTATGCTTCACAAGTGGGGTCTAGACCACACACACACACACACACACACACACACACACACACACACACACACACACTGAGTTGTTTTGGAATCTAATTGTCCTGTACTCCATTTAAGAAAAATAAACCATACAAGTAATAAGACTTTTTTTCTTTTCACTCTGTACTTCTCTATCTTTCTGCTTATATACTTTTCCTAGTGTTTCAAACACAATAGAAAAAAATCAATAATATGAGTGGTCATCCTTATCGTGTTATGATATTACAGTGAAAGGGGCTAGTCATCAATAGATGTTATTTTATCTATTATTTTTCTGTAGATTCTCTTTCAAGTAAAGTTTATATACTTCTAGTTCTTGTTTAGTTAGATTTTTTCATGAATATATTACCTTTTCAACAAAATCTTTTTTCTGCATCACTTGATGTAATCATGTTTTCTCTCATCTGTAGACTCAGGGGATGATGGATTGAATTCAATGATTTTTCAGTTTAATACAAAGAAAGCAGACTTTCATTCCCAATATAAACTTTTCTTAATCTTACCACCTTATACATTTTATGTATAATTGAACTAAATTCTCTGATTTTTGTTACTAATTTTTGTATGTTCCTGAACCCAGCAAGGTAGAAAGATACAAAATTAACATAAACACTTTGTATTTTTATTCAAGTAATGATCATTTCAAAAGGTGAATGAAAGTATTTATTTATTAAATCATTCAAAATAGTAAAAATACTTAGGAGTGGATTTAAGAAAGGAAGTAAGAGACTTCAACAGTCCAAATGATCAAACATTTCATTAAAGAACTGAGCAAGTAATACATAAATGGATTGGAAATATTGATATTTATAATGTGGATACATTGTAAAGTTACATGGTTTCTGCACAATTCCTTTTAAGTTTCCCTGATCAGTTTTCACTAAAATAGAAAAAAAAATCAAAGCATTAAGTAAAGCTACTCTTGAGTAGAATAATTGAATCCAGTTGAACATTACAATTACTAATTTCAAAATAAATTACAAATTGATAGCAATCAAAGCAGCATGGTATTAGTGAAAAGAGACACAGATCAATGCAAAAGAATGACAGTCAAGACATTGACTCATATTTTAAACTAGATTCCAATATATGCATTGGGAAAAAGAATAACTTCAATCGTTGGTGTGGGGGAAACTAGAAATCCATATTCAAAAGAATGAACCTAGCATAACAAACAATACAAAAGGAAAAGAGAAGAAAAAGAGCTACAATTATAAGAGTCTCTTGTTTCCATTTTTTAGAGTTCATTTCATAGAATGTATTTTTTTAAATTTTTTTATTGTAAAAATACTGTACAGAGGAGTTACAATTACATGGGCAAGATAATGAGTACAGTTCTTATCAAGCATTGTAGCCTCCTCTTTTGATTCCCCTTCCCATCCCTTCCCATCCTCCCCCACACCCCCACACCCAATCCCCCCTAGAATGTAATTTCATATGATTATCTGTCCAAAGTTATTGAGCCTTTTCCAACTACTCCTATGTACACCTTCATTTGACCTCTGTTAATGACTAGAGTCCTATATAGTTTATCATGTGCCAGTTTTATTTATTTGTTTTGGTCATTCAGTGTGTTTACTTGTAGATTATAGGTATATCCTACTTAACACAAATGAGGGAAACCATGCACACTATGTTTCTTTGGTTCTGGCTTATTTTGCTTAATATAACATTTTCCACATCTTTCCATTTCCTTACAAGTAGTACAATATCATTCCTCCTGATGGATAAGTAGACTTCCATATATATATATATATATATATATATATATATATATATATATATGCACACACATAAATATATATATATCTATGTATGTATAATTTTCTTGATTTGTCCACTGAGAAACATTTAAGTTGATTCAATATATTGTCTAAAGTAAACAATGCTGCAATAAACATAGTTGTGCTTGTAGCTTTAGTTTGGCCTGCTTTGTGGTCTATTGGATAAATGTCCAGGAGTAGAATTGCTAGGTCAGAGGGAAGCTGTATGTTTATTCATTTAAGGAATTGCCATACTTCTCTCCCCAGTGGGTGAACAAGGTTACATTCCCACCAACAGTGTAGTAGGGTTCCCTTTTGGTAACATTCCTGAAAGCATGTGTTATTGTTAGTTTCCTGATAATGGACATTCTAACTAGATTGAGATGGAATCTCAATGATGTTTTTATTTGCATTTCTTTTATGGCCAAATATGTTGAACACTTCTTCTATTAGCAATTTTTCATCATCTGAGAAGTCTCTCTTTTAATCTTTACTCCATTTACTGATTGAGTTGTTTTGTTTTTAAGGCTTTCTTTTGAGATTTAATTTTTTGACCTCTAAATATATTTTGGATATGGAGCCCTTGTCTGTGTATAGCTAGTGAAGATTTTCTCCATTCTGTGGGCTTTCTATTTATCTTGCTAGCTACATCCTTTGCTAGGCAGATGCTCTTCATTTTGATATAATCCCATGCATCCAACCTTTCTTTGATTTGCTGTGATTCTGGATCTTTGTTTAGGAAGTTTCATCCTGTGGCTAGAAGGCTTAGGGTTTCCCCTACCCCTTCCTGTAGAATTTTACAGTATCTGGCCTTACCTTGATGTCTTTGATCCATGTAGAATTGATTCTGGTACAAGGTGATATATGGATATCTAGCTTCAGTTTTCTGCACATGTATTGCTGATTTTGCTAGCACCATTTGTTGAAGAGGCTATTTTTTTCCTATCTCTGTCTTTGGCTCTCTTATCAAATGTTTGTATTTGGGAATGTAAGGGAGAGCACATTAAAGATGGAACACGGATGAATACAACAGTGATACTCACCAGACACTGTGGAAAATTAATCGGGTCCCTTATAGGTGGAACATGAGGCAAGCATTGAGAGAGAGTGATGAAAGGGGAAAATGGTTCAAAAATTGTACTGATTATACTTGATTCATGTAACTGTAACCTTTTATATATCAACTACTACACAAAACAATTTAAAAAATAAATTTATATAAGACAAATATATTAAAAAGAAAAAATGTAGAACTTTACCTTTATGATATAGAAAGTCTAATTAAAAATGTAATGCCTGTCACATGAAAATTATTTATTTTGAAAAGAAAGCATAGTGGACAAAAGCTTTGATATTCATATTGGCTGAGAAATTTGCAATATAATTCAAAAGCTTAGAAAAAATAATTAACAAATGGAGATACACACAAAAATAAACATCTTCTCAATGAAGAAAACTTATGACAAAAGAAAGTTATCCTAAGAATTACAAAGCTGTTTTTGTTGGCTATATACCTCATAAGGAAATGTATAAGGCAATCATATATCTCACTGGTAAAATACAAGTCTACTGATTAAAAAGCAAGGGAAGGACCTGAATGGACATTTACTTTATCCCAATGGAAACAAAAAGAAGGCCTAAAATATAAGTAAAGGGACTCATCATTACCGAACAAAACAATGTAAATTCAAACCACAAAGAAATATTGCCCTTCTGTTAGGGAAGCTGGTATCAGAAACTCAAGAGATTACAAGTTTTAGTGGGAGTGTGGAGAAAAGTGAACATGATATTCTTATTTTTCTAGGGACATGAGTTAGAATAATCATTAAAGAAAACAGTTTGGAGATTCTTACACAATTAAAAGCAGGTCTTTTATTGTCTCAATATCATTTATGTCTAGTCACAAAGACATGAAATGAACAGTTCATAGAAATAGCTACACTCTGAAATGCACTGCAGCAAGTTTTCCTAACACCAAAGTTTGGAAACAACCTAAGACCCATACAAGGATGGATATATAAAGAAAGTGTAGCATAGAAATACAATAAAATATTATTAATCCCTTAAAAGTATTTCTGGAAATACAGATGAATCTGGAAGGCATTAGAGTCAATTAAATATACTGCATGATATTATTTGCATGATCTTACTTCCACTAAGAGTGGTGCAGTAGTCCCCAGGATTGCAGTTGGGAAGGAAATGGGAGGAAGTAAGTCAAACTATACAAATGTTCAGCGTTGTCCCATGAAGAAATCTATTAATGTATACATGCATAAAGGTATTGAATGATACTCTATTGTACAACAAAAATTCGAGAAGAGAGTAGATATAAAATGTTCTTACAATATACTGACATATATACATATACACATGCTTTGATGTTTAATATTAATTGTCATTTTGATTAGATTACAAAATCCAAAGAAGGCATGGCTCTTCCTCCCTCCTCCTCCCACCCGGCTTCCCCCCCCCCCCCACCAAAGTTGTAAAGTTCAGTTTTCAACATAACCACTTGTACATCTCCTTGTTGCAATGGGTCCACCTGTATCTCTATCTAAATGATTTGTTTTTCCCTTCCCCTCCACAAATTATACCAACATCAAATACAGTGAAAGCATGGGTTATACCATGGGGGAGGGACATACAAAACAACAAAGAATTATCTTATAACTATGTTAGAAACAATTGCATGAAAGGAAAAACAAACAAAAAACAGTTGAATACTTATCTTGGGGTTCATTCCCCTGACATCAACTTATCTGACCTTTTCTGCTTGACTCAGACATATACTAGTTATTGCAAATAAGGGAAACTATGGGACCTATGTTTCTTTGGGCCCGGCTTACTTCACTTAATATAATTTTTTCCAAGTCTTTTCTCAGGATTATTTTTGTTAGAAGATAATAAAAGCAAGATGTGTGATACGTAAGAATGAACTTAAAAATGGAGTGTACCCATCTTTTAAATTTAGAGCTTCGGAGTCAACATGCAATATTTGCATATTTCATTTTAGTCTTCATAGCTAAGCAACTCATTCATCTACCTGTCACAAAAAGTGAACACTGGAGTAATATGGTCATCAGTGTAAATTCACTTGATAGATATTTGTGTACTGCCCACAATCTACAAAGTAGTTTTATGCTTTTCAAATAATTGATAAAAAGATTAGGAAAGGAAATATAGAAGGATGAGAAGAAAAGAAGAAACAAGCAGTGAACAGGCAAAAAAATGAAAATATTTATTTCACTGTATTGGATGTCTTTCTATATTTCAAGTTGGTAAACAAACACTTTTTTAAATCTTTAAGTAGTTGTACAAAGGAGTTCCTTATAAGTAATGGGAAAACTTTGATTAAAAGTCACTGTATTCACAAACATTTTCTGTGTATATGTCAACAATTTTTATGTCGTCTATGTGGAATGCTCCCTTTACTAATATATAGTGACTGTCTTCAAAGCTTCTGAATAATTTTGTTTAAAGTTTACTTAGTTATCTTTTATAGGGGATTAATTTACCAAACAGTATAGTATATGGGTAGGACAATAAAAATTCTTGGTGTACAGCTTAAAAATTAGCTGTTAACAAATACGGAGAGTGGGCTAGGAAGATAACTCATTGGTAGAGTACTTTCCTTGCATGCATGAGGCCCTGGGTTCGATTCCTCAGCACCACATAAGCAGAAAAAGCTGAATGTGTCACTGTGCCTCACGTGGTAGAGTACTTGCCTTGAGCTGAAGAGCTGAGGGACAGATCCCAGGCCCGAGTTCAGGCCGCCCCAAGACCAACAAAAAAAGGGTGAGGGAGTAAATAAGGGAACAGGATGATTGTGAAAAGGGGAGTTGAGTGTGAGGACTGAAAATGTACAAAATATGGTTCTGTAGCAATGGAATTTAGATTTTGTTGAGAAGCATGTTATCATGAGGATAATATATAATGGGTTAAAAAATTAGCAAAATAAGGAAAGGAAGGGGCAGAATAAACTATCAGAAGAGTGATTTGTGAGAGACACTAAAAGAAAAACTAAAGAGAAAAAATAACAGTACACACAAAAAGACAAAAGTGTGAAAAATGTAGAGTCAGAATTAAATTTTAGTCTTTGGTGAGGATAATGAATGTCTATGGAACTACATCAGAAAAATAGATGAGCTCTTTGGATCTCTGTATTCCTCAGGTAATTGGAGCAGGGTAATTTGGTGGGGGTCAAATGGATGATGTAGGGTCATAGAAATTACCTAGAGTTAGTCTCTCTTCAATACAGCTGTCAGCAGTCCCGGATGTGGCATGGAACAGCTGGGGTGGTGATGAGGTCTCTGGCCATTACAGTGACTTAGAATGCTATTTACATCCATGAGGCCTATGCTTCACCTTTCTCAACAAGTTTACTGCCTGCCCTAGCTGTTCCATGCTGAGCTTTTCACTTTTCCACATAGTTCTCTCGATGAAACTCTCTATGAGTGGAAAGCAAATGGATTACAGACACTGTGAGACTTTCTTGTACTGTTAATGTCTTTCTTCTTAAGATAAAGATATAGATAAGTATTTTCTGAATGCTCACCATTCTTAGAAATATAACAAAAGAGTCGGATACCAGTTGGTGATTCAAAGTCTTCCCCGGCAGAAAGTCCCCATGAGACTCCTATCTTCCATTAACCACTCAAATAAATGTGGAGCTGTGGTTTCACATGGCAAAGTGCTAGCCTTGAACAAAATGAGATCAGGAACAGAAGCTCCCAGGCCCTATGTTCTAGCCAGCATCTTCTTGTTTGCTTCCTTTTGTCTTGGGGCTTGAGACCCGAATGCCCATGAGTAAGGTGTATCTTCACCCAATCACAGGTCCACAGCCATATGAAGCCTTTCAGTTAGCCTGCATAATGAAAAGTTTTCTGAGAATGTGATGTATTTGTGATAGATATTGAGCCTGGTTTGAGAGTGGCTAGCAAGGGGTAACATGGCCTATGAGGAGTTCATAAACATCAACCACTGGTCTGTACAGGACTTGTTATATGATACTTTAATATGCCTCATTAGCTGAAGGATTACTCAAGAAACACACACTGCCCTACCCAGGCTGGGAAGTTCTGTGTATCATCTACTGGGGCTAAAACAATTTCACCTCAATGGCTTACATACTTACAGGTACAGATCTTCATATAATAAGGCACTAGGAAATGTCTGGAAGAATTTGGCCATTTTGACTCCTGACCCCTCATTTATTAATAATTTTTTAGATAGGACATCAATTCCTGGCCAAGATATGTATTTGGACCCATTTATGTTCCCACAAAGTTAGGATTAGATATGCAAACAACCACATTCCGATGTTGGCCAAAAGGGTCTCATAAAGTTCTATACCCAACTAACTTGTACTCCTAAATAAGTAACATCAAATACTTGGTCTACCGAGCCCAATTCATATTCAAAAATTCTATTGAAAAGACTAAGAAACTGATGATGACAGTTGCGGGGGGGAAATGATGGAAGAGGTAATGTTGTTCAAAATGAATTTCACTCATAGACTGACATGTTGGACATGAACCTTTTGTACAGTTAATTAAAAGATATAGTTTTTTAAAGAAACAGACTCTGGTGGATAGCATAGGTATATACTTCCATTTATGATTGTCATACCTCTAGCTACCAAGTTCTTTAATTGAATAAGTCTCAGCATGAAAAAAATCAAACATATTTGAAATTATTTGCTGTACGTACATGAGCATTGTGTACTGGTGTGTGTTCACAATCTAATGTTTTCACTGAAGACATTGTATACATTCACTAGCTGAATGATGCTATAATAGTCAAACATGACAGACTTTGTCACAGAGCTCTAAAACAAATAGCACTTAAAGCAACCTGTATTGACAGGATATATGTGTATTAAAAATAACGAAGATTTTTATGAAGTTAAGCAATTAAGAGAATAGATTCTAGAGCCAAGTTGCCTGGATTTTAGCCCAACCAGTGTCATTTATAAACATTTTCATTTTGAAAATGTCATTTATCCTCTGTTTGGATATCACATTTTCTTTAAATGGAAAAAAGAAAAACAGCATGTTTGCATAAAGTTTTATGAGGAACATATGAACTAATTCAGGTCAAATATAAAGAATATGCTTGTCACTATTTGCCAAAGAGAAATAAACATTGATAGGGTATCTAAGTACATGGATTTATCCAAAGTCAGAAGAAGAACTTAAGTTTACAAACTGGAGTCAGTCTTGCTGGGTACCTGTAACTCATGTTTATAATCTTAGCTACTCAGAAGGATGAGATCTGAGATCATGGTTCAAGTCAGTGGGGACAGGAAAGTCCATTGATGCTCTTCTCTCCAATTAACCAGAAAACAAAACAAAACAAAAACACTAGAAGCTGAGCTGTGGCTCAACTGGTAGAGTACTAGCCTTGAGAACATAAAGTCAGGGATAGTACTCAGGTCCTGAGTTGAAGCATTAGGTCTAGCATAGACACACACACACACACACACACACAAACACACACACACATACAGAAAGCATATTAGAGTCAGTCTTTAACATCACAACAATATGCATTAGTTGGCTGACAAAATACATTAATGTAATAAAAATAAACTTAAAACATATTGTCAGGTATAATAGTATTAGAATATTGTTTTAATCTATAGAATCAAGTGACTTAAAACACCTTTGTATTATAATAACTTTAGGAATTAAATTATATTTTTGACATATGTCATTAATTTTACATTTTTCAAGATTTAGTAAGTATTTTCTGATTGCTTACTATTCTTAGATATATACCAAATAGAGCTGGGTACCCAGTTGCAGTTTGAAGTCTTCCTGGGCAGAAAAGTGCCTGTGAGACTCTTATATCCCACTAACCATTCAAAACACTGGAAGTAAAGATATGGCTACAAGTGGTAGAGTGCTAGCCTTGAGCAAAATGAGCTCAGGCACAGCTCCCAGGCCCTGTGTTCAAGTCCCACGGCCAACAAAAAGAAAGAAAGAAAACAAGAAAAAAATAATCTATCAAAGAAACTATTTTTTGTTTGCCATTAGTAGCCATAAGTACATCGAAGTTGCAAATTCTATCTTGGTAGCTAAATTACAGGAACTAATGAAGGAGCGTTTTTATTCACAGTTTGCAATACGGTCCCTTTTTCTCTTTCCTCCTTTTTATTTCCCTCCTTTAATATTTTCCTCACTTATGTTTTTCCCTTCTTTCTCCTTCTCTTCCTTCTTGTTCTTTCTTGGTCAAGATAATAAACTGCTGCAAAATACCTTGTTTTCCCCATTTATCTATCAGGTGATCATTTTAGGACTGGTTTCAAGTGCCTCCATATTATTTAAAGAAGCTTGGAAGAATCCTCCTGAAAAGTTCTAGGTCTGGCTTTTGACTTAAAAAGACACAACCATAGTTGTCATTCTTGTGTCTTCTTCCTATTGGCAATGCAAGGAAAGCGGTCTCTAGTTCTTCAACACAAACATTGGCTGCTTCTCTTAAAAATAATGAAAAGCATTGGATTAGTTTTCAGGGGAAAAAGTCAATTGTTTGTTGGACAGATGTCTGCTTTATTGGCTTCCCTATATAAACTGAATATATTGCTTTCAAATAATGGCTAAGGTTGTATCTCTCCTTGTTTATAATTCAATATATGTGATATATGCACTCCCTTTCCCAAAAAAATGAAAGAGGAAGAAAAAAAGAGAGGTAAAGAGAAAAGAGCAAGAGAGTAGGACAGAGAAGGAAATAGGAAGTAAGAGATTTGCAACAATGATATGATGATTGGTGATTGTTTTCAGTGACTCTGACACATTCTTAATTATACCCAGGAGCCCAAGTGATAGCTGAAAAACAATTTTGAACATAAGCTTTTGTAGAGTATTCAGTTTTTAAAAATGCACTATTTCAAGAACATTAGGACATGTTAAAAATCAAACAGTATAATAACAAAGACAAGCAAAAGAGGTGTTATTTAAATATTGATACTTAATGAAAGCACTTTAAAGTACTAGGACCATTAGGACCATTAGTTGTAATACACTTCACAGAAAAAAAGCAACATTTTATTACTCTATTGATTCTTTCTTTTTCAATTTTTATATTATAATTATGCAGCAACAATACAAAAAGGAAAATATGTTTCTTCTTCAGTAATTCTAAAACTAGCCCTCTTTGTCAACCACTAAATACATAAATATAAGGAGAAAAAAGAGATTCCATTTGGTGATCAGAGCTTTTAAATGATGATGAATTATACTAAATTTTAACTCAGTCAGTTCCCATAACAAACAATATTTAGTAAATTCTTCTGTGTGAAAGATGATTTGAAGAGTGTTCAAATGTGTATGAATAATAAAACAAAATATTCAGCTGCTATATTTACAGTGTAAATGGTAATGGTAAAGAATTTAGATCAATTACAACAGCTATTTGTCTATATTGAGATTTACCGAATACAGTCTCATATAATAGGCATTCTCATTATATTGTGAATTATAAAACTGAAATTTAGAATGATTGTTATCTACACAGTTCCTCATTTAGTAACTACAAGATTTTGTCCCAATTTGTAACCTCTGAACTATTAAAAGTTTTATAAAAGTAAGTGATGGGTAGTATGGAAATGTGGACAAAAATATGTAATATGGGAAAATAAATATATAGCCAGGTGATTATGACTAATGCCTGTAATCCTAGCTACTCAGTAGGCTGAGATCTGAGGATCACTTTTCCAGGCAGGAAACTCCATGAGTCTCTGAACTCCAATAAGCTACTAGAAAAAGCTGGGAGTGGTGTTATGGTTCAAAGTGGTAGGGCTCTAGTCTTGAAAAATAAAGCACAAAGGCAGTGACCAGGCCTTGAGTTCAAAGGCTCATGACTGCCAAAAATTTTAAAAAAATTAAAAATATAAGAAAGTAAATATCCATTACCATATATTTGAAAGACAAGAAATACAAAGGCAGAAAAAGGTGTATGCATGAGCATTTTTAAAGTTGTGAGATTATTGAATACAAATTATGTTAAAAATAATCTTACAGTTGAGATATAACACCATTTTTTAAAAATTTAATTTTATTTTATTTGTGAACATACTGTACAGAGGAGTTACAATTACGTGGGCAGGATAATGCGTACATTTCTTACCAAGCATTGCAGCCTCCTCCTTTGTTTACCCTTCACATCCCTTCCCAGCCTCCCCCCTCTCCCTCCAGTCCCAATCCTTCCCCCCCCAACCGACGTTTTAAAGCTCGTTTTGGACATGACAACTTGTACTTCTCATTGTTGCAACAGGTCCACCTGTATCCTTAAACGACTTGTTTGTCCCCATCTCCTCCACAAGTTATACTGACATCAAATATAGTGAAAGCAGGGGTTATACTGTGGGGGAGGGACATACAAAGCAACAAAGAAATAATCTTATGAATGAGTTAGAAACACATGCATGAAAGAAAAAAACATTAAAATACATATCTAAGGGTTCATTTTCCTAACATCACATTATCTGACCTTTTCCGCTTGACTCATACATATACCAGATATTGCAAATAAGGGAAAGCATGGGGCCTATGTCTCTTTGGGCCTGGCTTACTTCGCTTAAGATAATTTTTTCCAAGTCTTTCCATTTCCTAACAAATGGGGCCATGTCATTCTTTCTGATGGAGCCATAGAATTCCATTGTGTATATATACCACATTTTCTTGATCCATTCATCTACTGAGGGGCATCTGGGTTGGTTCCATATCTTAGCTATGGTAAATAATGCTGCAATAAACATAGTTGTGCTGGTAGCTTTAGTGTGGTCTTGTTTGTAAACATTTGGGTAAATGCCCAAAACTTGGATTGCTGGGTCATAGGGGAGTTCTATGTGGAGTCTTTTGAGGAACCTCCATACTACTTTCTAAAGTGGTTAAACAAGTTTACATTCCCACCAACAATGAAGTAAGGTTCCCTTCTGTCCACATCCCCTCCAGCATCTGTTGTTGTTAGAGTTCTTGATTTTTGCCATTCTAACTGGAGTGAGGTGGTATTTCAATGTTGTTTTGATTTGCATTTCTTTTATGGCTAAGAATGTTGAGCAACACTGCTGGAGGAATATCAATACCAAATTTCAAACTCTACTATAAAGCCATAGTAATCAAAACAGCTTGGTATTGGCATAAGAACAGACCTCAGGACCAATGGAATAGAATTGAAAACCCAGAAATGAACCTACAGACCTATAGCCATCTAATCTTCGATAAGGGAGCTTAAACAATAGAATGGAAGAAAGACAGCCTCTTCAGTAAATGGTGCTGGCAAAATTGTTTAACGACTTGTAGAAAACTAAAGCTAGATCCTTATATATCACCCTGCACCAGAATCAACTACAAATGGATCAAAGACCTCGAAGTCAAAGCAGACACTCTGAAAATATTACAGGATGGAATAGGAGAAACCCTAGGTCTCCTTGGCTCAGGCCGAAAATTTCTGAACAGAGACTCGGAAACAACAAATCAAAGAAAGGTTGGACAAATGGGATTGCATAATGTTGCAGAGCTTCTGCATGGCAAAGGACATAGCTAGCAAGATCAATAGAAAGCCCACGGATTGGGAGAAGATCTTTACTAGCCGTACAACAGACAAGGGTCTCATATCTAAAATATACTTGGAACTCAAAAAATTAAATCCCCCAACAACAAATCCTCAAAGAAACAACTGCCCAATAAACAAGTGGGCGAAAGACTTAAAGAGAAACTTCTCTGAAGAAGAAAGAAGGATGGCCAATAGACACATGGAGATATAACACCATTGTAACCATGCAAAATGATTGCAATATTTTGTAAAATTTCAAACAGCAAAATTTAAATAGCTTTTCTATTTTTATGGGAAAGCTATCTTCTTTTCTCAAACACAGGTATAACACTTGCAGCCAGTTCACATAATGAAGTTTAATAAACATTTGTATTCAAGATTTTTAAATAGTACCCAGGCCTGAATTAGGAATATAGCAAACATTCAGTTGTTATATTAATAGTAAAGTTGAAAATGGTAAAACGGAAGATGCCTTTGTTATTTAGATACTTATTGTAACCAGAAATTATATTTTTGTTGGCTTCATTGTAGAATTACAAATTTATTTCTTTCTGTATCTTTATAATAGCTAAAATTGTTTAATGTGGAATAAAAACAGTATATCTTATCCTTTCTAAGTGTCTATTTCATATTTTAATACATTAATTCATGAAAGGAAAAAAAACTCCAGGAAAAGCAAGAAATTATCTCAATCCATGTAAACCAAACTGCTAAAGACTGCAAAGATATGTAATGAACACCTGGCAGATCAGTGAAGACATCCAGCTCCAGATTTTTCTGTAAAGCTATTATAATATGAATCATTTATGTGTGTTATCATTTGTCTTAAATGATCAGATATTACATTCAAAGAAGAAATTACCTTCAGGTAATGAGACTATAGTTCTTATCTCTCCTTTCAATTGGTTATTGTTATTTTCATATTACCACAATGATTTATTTCTGGCTTAATTACTGTAGCTTTGTAAAAAATACTGTGAATAAGAAATATCCATCTATTCTGTTACTTTGTGGTTGCCTTGTCACCCTTGTTTCTTTCCATTTCCAAATATACTACAGACAACTTTGTCAGGGAATCTCAGTGAGATAATTTTTTAAAAAATTGTATTTTAATTGCTACATTTTTTAATTAATAAGCCCAATTTGGAGAGAACTGAGTCTTTCAAGTTTTATGTTTCTTTTTATATAATTATGCCTGTGAATGAAGTCGAGTCTTCTTTTTGACCTTGAGTATTTCATGAATCCTTGTCAATTATTTGTGAGATGTTTTTAGAATGAGAAGTACAAGTTGTCATGTCCAAAACGAGCTTTACAACTTCGGTGCGGGAAGGGGGGGGAAGGATTGGGACTGGGGGTGGGGGAGGGAGGAGGCTGGGAAGGGATGTGAAGGGTAAACAAAGGAGGAGGCTGCAATGCTTGGAAAGAAATGTATGCATTATCCTGCCCATGTAATTGTAACCCCTCTGTACAGTATGTTCACAAATAAAATAAAAGAAAGAAAGAAAGAAAAAAAAAGAAGAAAAAAATTCTAAAATTATGTGCTTTGTATTTGTTTACAGTGGGCACTTAGGAAAACTTTCTTTTAGAGTGAAATGTTAATGTGACCTTGGCTTTCAAATCTCTTAGGATTTTGTTTTGATCACATCTTTAAAATAGAAGTCATGGTAATCTGAGAAGACTTTTAGATTTTTGTTATCATTTTGTTGGAAGTTATTAACCTGTGATACTGGGGCAGATGTTGAGACTCTGGTGCAAGTTGTGTCTAGGAATCCACAAGTTGTCAAGGTGATAATTTTTATGATTAATATAATATTACAAAACAATCTCATTTTGGAATCCCCATTTATTCAGGTAGAATAATTATTTATTTCAACAATGCTAAAGTTTATATAGTTTTATGTCAGGGAATAGTTTCCTGAACACATATACACTCACTTTAATAAAAATGCAACTCCTTTTTATTTATTGAAGTAGTTTATAGTTTTAATTATCTGACTATTTGGAATATATAAGACATTGTGAAATACACACACACACACACACACACACACACACACACACACACACACACATTTGGTTTTTGTCTTCAGTTACAGACACTGAGCTCCTAAAACTTTTGTCAATTTGAGCAATGGATCAAACTCTTGTTCTAATATTGGGCCTTTGATACCAGATCCTAACAAAAATCTCCTAAGACCTTTTAAATTCCCTGGGTAGTTTCAGCATTAACATAGAGCTTCTTAGTCTCTTGATACTTTCGGAATGATAGGGATATCTTTATTAAAATGAGATTATTCTTGATGGGCTCATGGAAAGCCCCTTGGTAGGTGAAGTGGGTCTGACTACTTACAAGCAGCCACATGTTAGGGGGTTAGGGGAGAAGCGGAAGTTTGAGTTTATCAGCCCTGGCTGATGGTGGAATTACTTATATTCTTGTAATGAAGCCTTTATACAAACCCAAAAGGAAAGTTTTTTTAATAGAACAATAAATGTTCTATTTTTTTAAAGTACAAAAATGCCTTTATGGGAAATGAAAAAAATTCCGGGTATGAAAAAATGAAAATTGTTTCCCTTATTTACAATAACTAGACTATGTCTAGGACAAGCAGAAAAGGTCAAAAGCTACATACAAATGACCATATAAGATGATGTTAAGTGAAATGAACCTCAAGATAAGGACACAGACATTGTATCTTTCTTGCTGTTGTTTTTAATGTACCTATAATATACTGTGATTTTTTTGTTTCTTTTGTATTTTCTTTCCCCATGGTATAACCACTGTTTTCACTGTATTTGATTCCTGTGCCCTGAATCTTGTATACCCATTTTTCTAATTCAGGGAGGTGAATTTTCTAATTTAGGGAGGTGAACAAAATGCTGAACACAGGATACAGGATATACGTTAACCCATTGTAACAATGAGATATACAAGACACTATGTTAAAAATGAACTTTACAGGTTTGGGGATGGGAGGGAGAAGTTGGGGAGATGGGAAGGGAAGGGACGGTAGGGAAAAAACAAAGGAAGAGGTAACAATGCTCAATAGGAAATGTACTCATTACCTTACTCATGTAGCTGTAACTCATTTGTATAGTATCTTTATAATAAAATATATATTAAAAAGTTAGATGATATGCAGAAGAATATAAAGAAAAGTAGCTGACTCTAACATACGTCTATCTATCAATCTATCTATCAATATCTACCTCTATCTACTTTAAGTATAGTTTGGAGGTGATAATCAATAAGACCTCCACTGTGGAAAGTAAAAATCAGAATTTGAAGAACAAATTTGAGGAATCAAGAATTTAGAAAAGGACAAAGAGTTGAGAGTTGGAGGGATAGCCAAAAAGAGGACTATAGTCATGTTACGATGAGCTGGAAAGGAGAAACAGTGAGAGCGTTAGAATTTTAAATAGAAGGTACCTACAGATAATGTTTTACTGATGACTTGCACTATTTAGTAAAAGAGTTTAATATTTTAGCTATTTTAAAAACTAAAAAGTACAATATGGTACATTAAAAAGTACAAAAGCACAGAAGGATTTTTGGATGGTAGCACAGTCAGAGAGGCAGAGAATGCCAGATTCCATCATATATACTTTCTCTTATGCATTTTCCCATTAGAACGTATTATATCATTGCAATATATTTTATAATAGATGAGTAAAATGAAGTGGTTGTGCTATCCTCTGTGAGCAACTCTAGTAATTAGAATACATTGGAAGCCTCTGATATATAGCTAGACATGAAGTAGTGTAAAAGACAACATACTACTTGCAGTTTGTTCTGAAACAGTGGAGAATCTTCAGGAAGTGAGCATATGCCAGACTTGTTTTAAATTATATAATATGAAATCGATGAATCTGGAGTCAAAGTGTTGAGTGATTTTGTAAGAGAATAGAGGAAACGATTTGGCTTTTCTTTTTAAAATAATAGAGAAAATTATTGCTAATTTCCTTTAATGAACTGTGTGTTAAAAACAATATATGCTTGTACAAAATATAACGATAGATAGATAGATAGTTAGATAGATAGATAGATAGATAGATAGATAGATAGATAGATAGATAGATAGATGTGTTTTTACTTTCTAGTAGAAACTTATATATTTCCCAACCATTGATCCTGGATACTAATAATGAGTTAGAGAATTAGAAGCATATGTGATTATATTGACAAACATATTTAGGAATAAAATATATCTGATGTAACATATTCAACCAATGCAACAGTGACACTCATAATATAATATGTTGGAAATGAACTATTTGGGAGTGGGGTTTAGGAGAGGGAAAGGGGGAGAAAAATGAGGAAGGGTGTATCATGTTCAACTACCTTACATATGTAACTGTATCTCCTCTGGATATCACCTTGACAATAAAATTAAATTAAAAAATAAAGTCTGACATCCAAAACGTACTAATGTCTTATCCGATAACTTTATATGTATTGAGATATACAGCCTAAACTCATTGTCATAAAGGAAATGAAAGAACTGTATGATACCATATGATATGTTATACTTTCAATTAAGCAATGATACTAATATTTCATATCTGCAGCTGGAAAAACTTAACAAAATACATGTTGCCAGCTGTTTGCAGATTTTCTAGATTACAACAAATGACTTTTAAAAGCCATGTGCCAGATGGAGAAATGCTCATATTTCCTGAATGTTAATAAAGTTTGGTTATATAGCAAATTCAACACAGGAATAAAAAGTGCATTGGTAAGAGACTTATAAATGATTTTGTCATATTGTCAGCTGTCACAAGAAACTGTTCAGAGAAGCTTCTCTGAAGAAGAAAGAAGGATGGCCAATAGACACATGAAGAAATGTTCAACATCCCTAGCCATAAAAGAAATGTAAATCAAAACAACATTGAGATATCACCTCACTCCAGTTAGAACAGCAAAAATCAAGAACTCTAACAACAACAGATGCTGGAGGGGATGTGGACAGAAAGGAACCTTACTTCATTGCTGGTGGGAATGTAAACTTGTTCAACCACTTTGGAAAGCAGTATGGAGGTTCCTCAAAAGACTTCACATAGATCTCCCCTATGATCCAGCAATCCCACTTTTGGGCATTTACCCAAATGTTTACAAACAAGACCACACTAAAGCTACCAGCACAACTATGTTTATTGCAGCATTATTTACCATAGCTAAGATATGGAACCAACCCAGATGCCCCTCAGTAGATGAATGGATCAAGAAAATGTGGTATATATACACAATGGAATTCTATGCCTCCATCAGAAAGAATGACATTTCCCCATTTGTTAGGAAATGGAAAGGCTTGGAAAAAATTATCTTAAGTGAAGTAAGCCAGGCCCAAAGAAGCATAGGTCCCATGGTTTCCCTTATTTGCAATATATAGTATAGGTATGAGTCAAGCGGAAAAGGTCAGATAATGTGATGTTTAGAAAAACGAACCCTTAAATATGTGTTTTAATGTTTTCGTTTCTTTCATGCATGTGTTTCTAATGCATTTATAAGATTATTTCTTTGTTGCTTTGTATGTCCCTCCCCCACAGTGTAACACCTGCTTTCACTATATTTGATGTCAGTATAACATGTGGAGGAGATGGGGACAAACAAGTCGTTTAAGGATTCAGGTGGACCTGTTGCAACAATGAGAAGTACAAAATGTCATCTCAAAACCAGCTTTACAATGTCGGTGTGGGGGGGAGGAGGGGGGTATGATTGGGTGGGGGGGAGTGGGGAGGCTGGGAAGGGAGGTGAAGGGTAAACAAAGGAGGAGGCTGCAATGCTTGGTAAGAAATGTATGCATTATCCTGCCCATGTAATTGTAACCCCTCTGTACAGTATGTTCTCAAATAAAATAAAATAAAATAAAATAAAATAAAATAAAAAAAGAAAAGAAACTGCTCATCTGCCCATATTTGGGCATGATTCTCATGTTTACTATCTTTAATTATAATTAAATACTGACGACGTTCGTTTTTGATACAAATTAGACTTACAGGATAACATTTGTTTTATAGATAACAATTCTAATAAATCTGACACTAAATCATTGTAGTAATTTTAAGGATGCATGAATATTTTATTACACAACTTTCTATTCAGACTGATATTAGAGAACCACCATGCGAAAATATTTAAAAGATGAATATGGAACACATGCACCATGGCTTCCTGATTTGTGATTCAGTGTGCTTTCAAAGACATTTCTCTTAATACTCAAATGCCTCTGAAATGAGAGAATTCATAGTAGAACTTAGCCACTGATAACATTGCCAAATCAAGAAGACCAAATTATTGATCATTTTAGTATTAAAAATTTGCCTGCACAGATGCAGCACTCTGTCTACAGGCAAAAATATCTCTCAGGAACACCAAATCAGTGTCCGATTAATAGGAAAGATGGCCACTCCATTTATTGTACCAACCAAAAAAAAATGAAAAGGATATACCAAGGACATCAATGTACTTACATGAACAGTCATGTAAGAAAACTCTGGAACAATGTGCCCAATGTATTGCTAGAGTGTCAGTACGTGATATTGAGGTGAGAGGGTAATTTGTCTCAATTATAGAAAGTATCCAATTTGGCCATCTGCTTCTTTTAGCTAGGCATGGTAAGTAGAATCTTTAGAATTATTTAAATTCTCTGACATATTCAAGTTAAAATAATGTTGGTGAACTTGGAAGCCACCCAGAAATTTCTGTTTTAATTAAGGATATATTAGTTGCAAGAGTAAAATACTTGAATCATTACTTTTGTTTTACAGTCTAGGTTGGGAGGAAAGCTGGTAGATCCTGCAAAGTAACTACAGGCTGCCAGCACCAAAGAAAGTAATGGGTCCCTAATCTCATCCCTTATCAGTTCATGTGAACAGGGAGGACGAGTCTTTTGTGATGAATTTAGCTAGCTCTTTCTCTTTGATATTTCTTTTTGAATAAAGCATAAATTTCTTTGGATTGAGATGTGCACCTCACAGGGCCATTAAAACTTGTTTGTGCTGCTACCATTCAGGACATACTTTCAAACATGAGTTAATTGAAAACAGTGGTTATTGATTGTGAATGATAAAATGTTGATATTTCAAACCCACATGATTAAGTGTGGAATGAATTTGGTTGTGTATATAGCAAGAAAAATAGTTATAGCACTGATCTTAATAAACTTCATGGAGATGTAGGCTCAAAGACATACACCCAGATTCTTCATTACATTCAGAAAATAAATGAATGCATTGCTCTCTTCCAGCTCCAAGAGCAAAAGAAGATGTAGAAGCAATTGATCTGATTGATTTCTGGAGAAATAATCTACCATGTCTGGGTGTTGTTCTGGGTCTTGTTCCCTGTGCAAATTCCGATATGTGAATTTACATTGCTCTCGTGATTCAGAGAGCATTGTGTTTTGGTAACTGTAACAAAGTATAATTTTGCCTCACATTTATCCCTACTTACTTGTATTTACAGTCCTCTGTATTGACTTAATTTTGAGAGCTAGTGTATAGCAGAGTGTACAGCCAATCATAATGTATTATATATTTCAAAGTGGTAGTAAATTTCAAATGTCTTACCATAAAAATGGATAGGAAGATGACCTTGCCACATTTTGTACACATATCAAAATCTGTTGTACCTCATAAATGTCTATAATAGTTATACATCCATAAAATAATGATAATAATAAATATGGTATTCTCAATAAGTGGGAAGACAAACCTGTAAGCAACCTTTCCAGCTCGCTCTGGTTCAAAGGCACATGCTTGTGTGTGCAGAGCAGATGGAGGCCACAAAGTGATCATGACTTGGTAACAACTCATGTCAAGAAGTCTGGAAAGGCGTACCCTACTACTCAAGCTGGTGAGAAGGCATTGCAGATTATAGTAAATGTGACGTGCTAAAGTATCTCTGACTTGGAGGCAGAATCTGTGTGTTCACCTCTGTGCTCTGTCATGGGCCAGCTTATTGGGGAAAACAAAACCAAAACTATCTAATAGGAATCAGAAGAGGATGGAAAGAGCATGCCTCTGGGCTGTATGTATTCCCAGCTCATTTTCATATGTCAAATCTTATCCAGCTTCCAACATTATGCAGAACTGCCCTCAGCATCAAAAGGTAACTAAGCAGCATGGATGGACCGACAGTCTTCTAGGCCATGCAATATCCTGATATAGTCACATGGTCTCTGATGGAATTTGAGTAGGAAGAGCTGGCATCTGCATACCCATCTTTGCAGTCTGACCCTGGGCCCAGAACATTTTTTAAAAAATTATGTTCAATAGACCGTTCATTCCTTATATCTTCAGATTGGTTTAGTCCACGTCTTTTTCTTTGCATGTATGGTGCAATAAATAGCAATCAGAGAATTCACAAATTCCTGAGTGATGTTAAGTGAGTTTCTTTTCACTCATGGAAGGGAAACCTTGTGTTCTTTGAGATCACAACTTGTTTATACTTGTCAGAGAAAAAGTGAATGAAGCATTAGAGGTGTCCCTTTTGCTCATAAAGCATGTCTTCACCTTCCTTTGAAAGTTAATGTTGCCCTTCTTATTTTTGTCAGTTCTGGAGCATGAACTTAGGGTCTGGGCATTACCCTTGAGTTTTTTTGTTCAAGCTTAGCACTCTACCACTGTGATCCACAGCATGACTTCAAGATGGTGCCTTTCTGATATCCTCACTTTCATGTCCAGACTCAAAAAAAAAAGACTATCAATGTTTTTTTTTAATTGTGAAAATACTGTACAGCATGGTTACAATTACATTAGCAAGGTAGTAAGTACATTTCCTGTTGAACATTGTTGCCTCCTCCTTTGTTTTCCCCTACCATCCCTTCCCTATTGCCTCCTCAGCTACCACCCCCCACCTAAATTGTAAATTTCACTTTTGGACATAGAGTCTTGTGCATCTCATTGCTGCAATTGATCAATCTATCAATGTTTTTAAATACTTTTAATTGGGGTGCATGAAAGTCATGATTTGGTGAATAAGTAATTGTTACAGATATAAGGACATTTTTTTGCCTTCATTTGTTTTCTGTTCTAGAGGAAACATAGTAAATAATAATAAACATTCAGAATATCAGAACAAAGGAAGTTAGGCTCTACAAAATATATGCTGGCCAAGCAATAGAAATCCTTTGAAACAAAGAAATGAAGAAATGGCCCACACGTGGTGACACATGCTTCAAGATTCAGTCACTCAGAAGGCAAACACTGGAAGAGCACAGTCCTATACCAATTGGAACAACATTCTAAGACTTTGTATGATAAAGAATTAGAAGCAAAAGGCTGGCGCCAAGACTTAAGCCATACCTAACAAGCACGAGACCCTGAGTTCATGCCTTAGTACAGCGACAGCAGCAGCAGCAGCAACAACAACAACAATAGCTAAATTGATAAATAATACAAAATTTAAAAAGAAGACAAAAATTTTATTTTATTATATTTTGGTATACCAAGGAATCCAATGTCATTAATTCCTCCTATAGGAATTTTACTAAACAGGAAAATTTTGACTCTAATCCAAGAAAACTTTGTACAACCAAATTGTATTTTTATTCAAAAGCTCCTCCCTCTCTTTGTTTGTTGATTTGTTTTATCACTGACCAGTGTATTCTAGTTTTAGAATAGAGATCAACAGTGGGCCTGTGATACTCATTGCTAAATAATGGGTGTTCACCTGGTCCCTTTACTCTGAGATTTTGCAGTAATCCGGTGTCACATACTGTAGTAAACATTATCTCAGCAGAGCTGAGGTCGCCTGGTGGAGTGAATGTTTGCTCTCATGTGACTGGGAGACCCAAAACAGGAAGCAAATGGAGGTAGAATACCTTTTTCCATGTGTCTTTGGCATAAGTTAGGTGTTGGATTGGACGGAATTAAAGGAAACCTCTTCAGGCCAGTGATATATACAGCCATCACCCTATTTGGCTGGGGTCAAACTTCACCCCTCTTCCTTGTGTTGATGGTTGTTGCAGCTGTGATGTAGCATCATTATAGTATAGTCATCCTCACTGTCCCTCTCTCTTTTGATGGTCACATTGCTTTGTTCAGTTTTGTTCGTTTTTCCTTTCCATGTGAAGCAGATTTCTCCTGAGAACGAATGTGTTGGTCAGATGTTATATACTTCACTGGATGATTTATACATGAGGCAGGTAAAAACAATATGAAACAAGCAAATAAACAATTGTTGTACCCAAAAGGAGAGATAGTTCTGTGAAATTTATAATTCCAAGTGTTTAATCTCCTCATTGGGTATAGACGTGTAGGCGGTCTTAAAGATGTTTGTTTTCTTCAGGCTTTCTGATGCTTTGTATTGGAGCTAACTGACCCAGCTTGTTTTCACTCTAAATAGATTCAGGTATAACTGAAGAAAGAGTAAAGGGGAAAAAAATAATACTCCATCAAAGCTCTCATATCCAGGCCTTTCAAGGATAAGATGTTTATTGAACCTATGTTGCAAGCAGTGGAGGCTATGCAATGTTCATATTTGGAGTGTTTTGGGCTTTCACATCTAAGACAGCAAAGATATTTCTCTACTGTAAGTGACAAGCAGTTTGTGTCAAATTGTGTTGTCAGTACATTTTTCTCCTGGACATCAACTCTGTGTCTGAATGTACCCCTACTGTGTCCCAAGTGTGCAGTGAGAAAACAGTAGAAATGTGAACCTGTACCAGATTCCCAAGGGATCCCACCCCAGGAGTCTGTGGGACAGAAGTCTTTACCACCACCTTTTACTTTAGAGTCCCTGTAGTGCGTTTGATGCTGAGCTTCACAGAATCAAATGGAGTCTCCCTGACTCATTTTTCTTGTCCTGCCTGGTACTGTCAATGGGGTGTGTGGCTTTGGAGACTCCACTGATATTTTTAGACGTAGATGGGGTTTAGGCCCTTGTCAACAGAGTCCTAGGCTCAACCTTGCAATGGATTATGAAAAAAAAAACAGGATTAAACTGAAGCCTGTATTTTATTTTAAAATAAATAGGCTTTAGAGGCAAAAATAAGGTATTATAATTAGCTGTTTCTTGAGAGTCATAGTTTTCACACACACACAAATACTAGATATTGCCAAATTATGTGACATCTATGAACAATTGGCTGAGGTTTGTAAACATTTTCTTTTGAATGTCACCAGATTATGATATAAAAGTCAAGACTTGACACTGTTGCCTTTAATCTTATAATTCACACATATGAAAAATTGGTTGAAATATGGTTGAAAGTATATGGGCTTTAATCTTATTAAGTGATCACTTTCATTGTAAAGAAAACTTCATCAATATAAGTGTCAGGAAAGAGTAAAGTTTTCAATTAAGCTAATTGTCTTAGACATGGCTAAAAGAGAGTGAGACCATTTAGGATAGAAATTTGTCCTTAACTGCCACAGAGTTAACTCTTCAAAAGTTAAAATTTTGTACAAGAGACAAAAAAAACTTCACACCTTGAATAGATTTTAAGGTTTATAAAATAAGTATTTAGGTCTACTTTCTTTCTCCCTAAGAGAGGGCAATGATGATATGAAATTGCCTATCTACATTTCTTGTTGAACATTGTTACCCCCTCCTTTCTTGTTCTACTATCCCTTCCCTCTCCCACCACCCTCACTCCTTGCCCCCTCAAAGTTCTAAAGTTGATTTCCAATATAGTGTCTTGTGGTATCATTGTTGCAATGGATCATTCTGTGATCTTGTTTCAGCGCTTTGTTTTTACCTTACTGATGTAACTGTAACTTCTCTGTACAGCATCATTACAATAAATTTTTTTTTGTTTTGGGTCCAGTCATGGGGCCTGAACTCTGGTCCTGGGTGCTGTCCCTCAGCTCTTCAGCTCAAGGCTAGCGCTCTACCACTAGAGCCACAGTGCCACTTCTGGCTTTTTTTCTTATTGCTTATGTGGTGCTGAGGAATTGAACCCAGGGCCTCAGGCATGCAAGGCAAGTGCTCTAACATTGAGCCACATTCCCAGACCAACAATAAAAATTTAAAATATAATCTATCTAAAAGCATAGAAGATTCAAGGACTTACCTGCACAAAAAAATTTTACTTTCCAATAGGTTTCTTTTGGCTAGAATTCTGCCATTTCTTATTTCAAATCATGTAAAATGAATTCAATCATATTCAGCAAATATATTGAGTCCTTATTCAAGCTGGAAATTGAGACACTAATGAACAAAAATGCCCCAAGTCATTCCAGAGGAGCTAAACAGTCATACTTCTCTACAAATAGGCATTTGTATTCATTTGACCAAAGATGTCAAGCCACTTGGCATCTCCTAAGCCTTTAATCCCTGCTAGATCAGAGGCAGAGTTTAGGAAGGTCAGAGTTGAAGGACTATATGCACAATAGTGTAGTGAGAGCACCCACCTTAATCAATAAGCCCAATATGATGGTGACTATATGTCTGATTGTTATACTTTAAGATGGGTATGGAGGACTTGTCCATTTGCAGTTACATGCAACTAGCAGATAGAGGAGAATATCTGTGCATATAATGTTCTCTGAGTCAACCACCATAGAATGGCTAGAGAGTAGCTGAACTCATACATGTAGTAAATTTCTGAAAGTTATACATAGGAACTTTATTGTTTATATTATGTAATTGGTGAACATGAAAATAATTTCTTTTATGATAATGAGAGCCAAGTGATTTACTTTTTCTACTTCACATATTTTAGCTATGACCTCCAGCCATTAATGGGTAGTAAACAGACAGAAGTCATTGAAGCTAATTTCATGTATTAATAGGTTTCTTTAGGGGAAAATGTTATCTGCATATTCTTTCTACAATGTGATTTCCTTGAACTCTTTCTTACTTAAAGCTTAACCTCCTCTGGCTATCCCCATATGCACCACCAGCTTCTTTCCCCTCAGGATTAAGGACTGTTTTGATAATAGGCATCCACATCCCTGTAGCCTCACATAAAGGAAAAAAAGAAAAAGAAAAGAAGAGATGACTTAATCCCTAGAGAAACAAAACATGTTTTCCTGTTTACCTTTCATTCCACAGTATGTTGATAGAATGCGTGAACAAACAAATGTATGGTGGTGCAGGGCAGCTTTTCAGGTCGTTTTCTAAACCTTAACACTCAACTTTCCTATGTATTGGTTACTTTAGATGTGGTAAATTTACATGATTATAAATATGGTCGATTTCATTTCCTAAGTCTTCATGGATTTATGAGAAAGAGATTAAATTGTATATGTATTCAAATGATGCTTGAGATACTGGTATTTTTTTTAAACAGGACTCATGTTTGAAGAGTAATTTGGTACTAATTTCTGTAGTTCCAGTAGCTCTATATAATGTAAAATAAAGAAGTAAACAAATGTAAATAAACACCCAAATTTCAGTGGCTTAATTTTTTAAAAAATCATGTTTCACTCATTTAGATTGTTACTGTGGTTTTCCTGTACAAAGTGGAGCTGTTTCCACTGTGACTCCATGAGAAAGTTGCTTGCTGACTAGCTGAAAAGTCTGAGACTTGATGAATTCTCTGCCTCAGTCTTCAAAGGAGAATAGAGCGCCAGAAGACACTGTCAGAACTGACTCTTCTGGAGAGGTTTTTGATTGTTTCTACTCATATTTCATTGGAAAGAAATCATATTGCCACCAAATACAAAGTATTCAAGTCATCCCATGCTGAAATGTGACTTCCTAAAGGCAGATAGGTATATAACAAGACAGAAAAGTGAGTTTTCTACTAGAAACCCAAAATATGTTCTATCTCTCATGGAAATACTCACAAAAGTGAAACCACTTCATGCCTATCTCAAATTTATATAAGTTTAGACCTCATTAAATCTGAAATTTAAATTCCCTCTTTTAAGTGAAATTGGAAGGCTTCCTAATACACAACACAGTAATATCACAAGTACATGGATGTATATTATCAACACTTATTGAACTATGGAATTTGATTGTAGGGAATGGATGGGACAAAATGGAGAATTTTCAAAAGGTGACATTGATCAAGATACACTGTACTTGCAATCGGAATTCTGGAATCAAAACTCTTTTGTACAACTGTTTAATAAAAATAAATGTTTTAAATAAATAAAATAAGATAAAATATACCAACACAATAAATCAAGACAGAATAAAAGAACTCCTGAAAAGCCATAGTACATTCACCAGTGCCATAGAAATTGCAGCTGTGTCAGTCTGTTGCGTAGTTTAAGAGATCAAAAGCTATGAGTTTGCCTGTAAGTTTATTAAAATTTTATTTGAAGAATACTGTTTCAAGTGCCATAATATATAACATTCAGATTTTCAGTATTCTATTTCACATGAATACATTGTTACTCTGTATTCCATTTCACATGAATACATTGTTACACTTTATCATGTAAATGCTCTGTTCAATTTTCTATGTATACCTTCAAATATTTGCTCTTATATCTTGCCTCAATTTTACCATCTCTGCTAATGGTAGAATCCACTAAGTATTATGAGTGCTTATTACAGTCATCACTACTTTGAATGAATTGCATTCCACTGAGATTTGGGCTTCCAAACTATGGTTTGAAAAATGGTAAATAGACTGCTAGGGAGTGACATAGCAAAAGCTCATTAAATAGGCTAATTAGTAATCTGCATCTTTCTGACATACTTACTTCACTAATCCACTAACTCAATATATCATAACACTGTCCCTGCTTTGAAATTGAGAAAACATTCCAGGGCAGATCTATGGACGTTTTATATGATTTAAAATTAACTGTTTGTACAACAATCAATCCTACAAAATGCTGTGTTATTGGACTTGGATTTTGAAAACTTAACTAGCTCAGAACACTGTGCTGTATCCCTAGCTCTCTCCCTGTGCTAACCATCAACTCTGAGGAGATTACAGATCCTAATGTAAGACCTGTAACTTTGAGGCTGCTTCAGAAAATGATCATGGGAAACATTGGCCCTTTTGGCCTAGACTGTGATTTTCTGCATAAAGCTCCAACTGCTCAGCAATAAGAGCAAGTGCTGACAAATTGGATTCTATCAAACTAAGATGATTTTATACACCAAAGGACTAAAGAAACAGCTTGCAGAATGGGAAAACTTTTTCCCACCTATATTCCGGACAACGGATTAATAATAAAATTCAATTTCTATTTTACTTCATTTTATTCTCAGGTGATGTGTCAAAAATAAGCTTCTTACATAACATTTTGATTTTAAGCATTTGCATTTGACTCAGGCCTTTCGTATTTATTCTTATTTTGTCATATGTAATAAATACTATTGTCATTTTCCCATGGACTTAGCTATTTTGAATCCATATGTAATCATCGTGGAATCTGGCTTATTTCATAGTCTGGTTATAGATAATGAGAAGATTCAAAATCTTCTATCATAAATTTATGGTTTGTAATTGTTTGCTTAATTGAGTGTCATGTATTCTGTTTGAATAACCTTTGAAAGGAATTGATGTCATACTATGTCATAAAAATTTTAGGCCCTTCTTCTGATGAGGTAAATATGTTTAAGGAAATAAAAGTTTATTGATTTATTGAGGATGATGATGAGGAGGATATGAGATTTTTGGTTACATAAATTTACTTTATTTTTCAAGTTATTTGAGAGGACCAAAAGATTCTATTTTAAAATAATTTTATTTTCTGAAACTTTCCTGGCTTTCACTTTTAACTAGCCCTGAGAACAGCTTCCTAAGACAGAATTCTCTCTTCTTAATGCTCTACCCTCTTGTCTAGTTGAGGACATCCAATGTTTAAATGTCATTGGTGACTCATAGAGGCTTCTCCAGTCGTTAGCAGAATCCGGACTGGCACAGAGTGCTAACACTATTGAATCTCTTGTACTTTCTAAAGTTAGAGAAGGGGCCTAGCTTATAAATCAGTGAAAGTCTTAAATGTCTATGAAGTGTCCACTCATTTCCCACTTTATCCTAAATTTTCTCTAAACCTAAAATGTCTATTTTACAGAGGGGTTTCTGTCAAGAGTACTACTTTGTCACCAATCTTTCTTTGAACATGTGATTGGTGAATTCTGTCTTACATCTATGCATGTTGAGAGGTCACACTCTTTTGCTAACCCTCACTTTGCTGTTAAAAACCATTAAAACTCTCACTTTGTACTTACACAGTTCTTTTCTTCTTGTTTCTATTGTCCTACTTGGATAAAAACAACTATGGCCTCAAATTGGACTTTGGTTCATGGATTTTCTCTGTGGATTGAGCCCTTTTCCATGCTTAAATGGTTTTCTACTTGATTTTTATTGTCAGAAAGGACCCACAATTGCCTCAAGAGTACCTGAGCAATACCTGGCTGGGAAATTTCTCTTTGTTTCATTTGTGATGACATCCTCAGTATTACGTTGCACTTCAACAGTTTCTTCTACTACTTTTATCACAAACTGCTAATCATTTACTTTATAAAATATGATCCCAATTTTTCTTTTTTCACTGTCTGAAATAATTTTAACTTTCTTTAACATGTGAGTAATGATTTATGCTACATACATACATGCACACACACATACATACTCACACTTTTTACTAAACACAAATGGCCATGGAAGTGTATTATAAGTTAATGTCTTTCCAGGTTTTAATACTTCAATCATTATGATGTTTCCAGGTCCATCTCTTTCTCTAAATATTACAAAAATATCATTTTTCTTGGTAGCATACATACATACATACATGTATATAGATATATATATGTGGTATGCATATATGGGTATGAATATGAAGTATATTTATCATATATTTATATATGATATGAAGTAAATATAGCTATATATTATATATTATATATCATATATTATATATTATTTTATCATAATGTCATAAACATGTATATATATATATATTCATATATTTTTTTTGATCCATCCATCCTTTGTGGAATATCTGTGCTGCCTCGATGACCTGGCTATTGCAAACTGTGCTAAAAATTCATAAGGATATGCAGATGCCTTTTTTGTCTCTTACTGTGTAATCTTTTGGATAAATGCACAAAAACTGTATACTACAACATTGAGTAATTCTGTTTCTTTTTTTTTTTTTGAGGAATCCTTATATGAACTTCCATACTGGTTTCAATAGTTTCTATTTCTAGCAACAGTATATTTGGGTTCCTATTCTCCACTTCATTTTGAGCATTTGATATTGTCAATATTCTTGATAATGGCTTTTCTTACTTGAGGGAGATTTAATCTCAAGGTTTTGATTTTCATTTGCCTTATAGCCAGAGATATTGAGAATTTATTTACATATTTATAGGACATTTGTTTTTTTTTTTCTTTGAGGAATGTCGGTATAGTACCTTTGCTCATTTATTAACTAGGCAGTTGGTTCTTCAGAGTTTGTTTTTTGAGTTCCTCATCGATTTTGGTTATTATACCTTTCCCATATGTACACCTGGCAAAGATCTTCTCCCATTTGATGGCTTTCTTTTCAGTTTAGAAACTTTATTTTTACTGAAAAGAAGCTTTTAAACTTGATATATTCCCATTTGTCAATTCTTTGTACTATTTTTTGAGCACTGTGCGTTCCATTCAGGAAGCTTCTGCCTATGCCAATGGCTTCTAGTGTTTCCTCTATTATTTCTGTAGTACTTTTGAGATTTCAGGTCTTACTTTTGGGGCTTTGAAACATTTTGAATGAGAGTTGGGGGTCGTTTTAGTCTTCAACATGAGGATATCTACAATAGTAGTTCAATTCTATGAAAGGTAACAACTCACAAGGAAATGCCTTGTGACATAGTTTTCCTCATCTCTCTGAGGCAGGGTAGGTACACATTTATGTTATAAACCAGTTTTGATATCATGAACTGAGGTGTTCATTCATGAATAGGAATTGGTAGTCATCCATATGTCAAGATAGCTTTGCTCTATGAAGGAGCCATCATGACTATTTGTGTTCCTAGTTGACCTGCTGGCAATATGGAAATGATGGCACAGGAGAAGTTAGCAACATTGGATAAATATGTTTTATTTTGGCTTCCTTTTTGTTATATTTCCTATTTAATACCTCATAAATCTGTTTAGCAATAACACAGAATTTTCTAGATCAGCACAAGAATTTCATTTAGTATAAATAAAAGATGAAAGTGTTTCCTCTTATTATTGCTAAAGTCATGTAGCATACTGTAAAACACAGGCTTTTGGAGAACCAAGGCTTGATATATGAAAATATTATCCATAAACACTGTAGTAGAAAGACAGGAATCAACACTTTACCAATACTAGAGCTAGGACAAACATATTCTTTTTTTTTTTAATTTAATTTTATTTTATTTGAGAACATACTGTACAAAGGGGCTACAATTACATGGGCAGGATAATGCATACATTTCTTACCAAGCATTGCAGCCTCCTCCTTTGTTTACCCTTCACCTCCCTTCCCCGCCTCCCCCTCCCCCCACCCAATTATACCCCCCCACACACCGACATTGTAAAGCTGGTTTTGAGATGACATTTTGTACTTCTCATTGTTGCAACAGGTCCACCTGAATCCTTAAACGACTTGTTTTTCCCCATCTCCTCCATATGTTATACTGACATCAAATATAGTGAAAGCAGGGGTTACATTGTGGGGGAGGGACATACAAAGCAACAAAGAAATAATCTTATAAATGCGTTAGAAACACATGCATGAAAGAAACGAAAACATTAAAATACATATTTAAGGGTTCATTTTCCTAACATCACATTATCTGACCTTTTCCGCTTGACTCATACCTATACTAGATATTGCAAATAAGGGAAACCATGGGACCTATGCTTCTTTGGGCCTGGCTTACTTCACTTAAGATAATTTTTTCCAAGCCTTTCCATTTCCTAACAAATGGGGAAATGTCATTCTTTCTGATGGAGGCATAGAATTCCATTGTGTATATATACCACATTTTCTTGATCCATTCATCTACTGAGGGGCATCTGGGTTGGTTCCATATCTTAGCTATGGTAAATAATGCTGCAATAAACATAGTTGTGCTGGTAGCTTTAGTGTGGTCTTGTTTGTAAACATTTGGGTAAATGCCCAAAAGTGGGATTGCTGGATCATAGGGGAGATCTATGTGAAGTCTTTTGAGGAACCTCCATACTGCTTTCCAAAGTGGTTGAACAAGTTTACATTCCCACCAGCAATGAAGTAAGGTTCCTTTCTGTCCACATCCCCTCCAGCATCTGTTGTTGTTAGAGTTCTTGATTTTTGCTGTTCTAACTGGAGTGAGGTGATATCTCAATGTTGTTTTGATTTGCATTTCTTTTATGGCTAGGGATGTTGAACATTTCTTCATGTGTCTATTGGCCATCCTTCTTTCTTCTTCAAAGAAGCTTCTCTTTAAGTCTTTCGCCCACTTATTTATTGGGCAGTTGTTTCTTTGAGGATTTGTTGTTGGGTGGTTTCATTTTTTGAGTTCCAAGTATATTTTAGATATGAGACCTTTGTCCGTTGTATGGCTAGTAAAGATCTTCTCCCAATCGGTGGGCTTTCTATTGATCTTGCCAGCTATGTCATTTGCCCTGCAGAAGCTCTGCAATCTTATGCAATCCCATTTGTCCAACCTTTCTTTGATTTGTTGTGCTTCCGGGTCTCTATTCAGAAAATTTCGGCCTGAGACAAGGAGACCTAGGGTTTCTCCTATTCCATCCTGTAATATTTTCAGAGTGTCTGCTTTGAGTTCAAGGTCTTTGATCCATTTGGAGTTGATTCTCGTGCAGGGTGATATATAAGGATCTAGCTTTAGTTTTCTACATGTAGTTAACCAATTTTACCAGCACCATTTACTGAAGAGGCTGTCTTTCTTCCATCCTATTGTTTTAGCTTCCTTATCGAAGATTAGATGGCTATAGGTCTGTAGGTTCCTTTCTGGGTTTTCAGTTCTATTCCATTGGTCCTGAGGTCTGTTCTTATGCCAATACCAAGCTGTTTTGATTACTATGGCTTTATAGTAGAGTTTGAAATTTGGTATTGATATTCCTCCAGCAGTGTTCTTTCCGTTGTGGAGCATTTTTGCTATTCGGGGTCTTTTATTGTTCCATATGAATTTTTGGATTGCCTCTTCTATTTCCTTGAAGAATGAGGGTGGAATTTTGATAGGTATCGCGTTGAATTTGTAGATAGCCTTGGGAAGTATTGCCATTTTCACGATGTTAATCTTGCCAATCCAGGAGCATGGGAGGTTTTGCCATTTTTTAAGTTCTGTGTTGATTTCCTTTTTCAAGATTTTAAAGTTTTCATCATAGAGGTCCTTCACTTCTTTGGTTAAGTTAATTCCTAGGTATTTTATTTTTTGTGGGGCTATTACAAATGGAGTTGCTTTCCTAATTTCAGCCACACTTTTCTCATTGTTGGCATATAGAAAAGCCATTGATTTTTGGGGGTTAATTTTATAACCTGCTACTTTGTCAAAGTTTTGAATCAGCTTGAGTAATTTGGGAGTGGAGTATATGGGATTCTTTAAATACAAGATCATGTCATCTGCAAAGAGGGAGAGTTTTATTTCTTCTTTCCCTATTTGGATCCCCTTTATGTCTGCATCTTGTCTTATTGCTGTAGCTAGGCATTCTAATACTAGATTGAAGAGAAGTGGAGAGAGTGGGCATCCTTGTCTTGTTCCTGAGTTAAGAGGAAATGGCTTTAGTTTTTCACCACTGAGTATAATGCTGGCTGTAGGTTTGTCATATACAGCCTTTATTGTATTGAGGAATGTTCCATGGATTCCTAATTTTTCCAGAACCTTCATCATAAAGGGGTGTTGGATCTTGTCAAATGCTTTTTCTGCATCTATTGAGATAACCATGTGGTTCTTATTCTTGCTCCTGTTGATGTGATGAATAATATTAATTGATTTGCGTATATTGAACCAGCTTTGCATCCCTGAAATGAATCCTGTTTGATCATGGTGTATGATTTTTTGGATGAATTGTTGAAGTCGATTGGTCAAAATTTTGTTGAGAAGTTTTGCATCAATGTTCATCAAAGAAATGGGTCTATAGTTCGACAAACATATTCTTTAGGGAATACATAGACTTGCATTTTAAATAAGTGCATTTAATAGACTTGCATTCATGTTGGAATGGCAGGATTCAAAATAACAATTTCAAAGAAAAATAAGCGAATGGTTTGCTGTGACTAGTTTAATTTCTAAAAATAACCTTGTAATTTAACTGTTCCTAAATGTCTCCTTCCTCTTTTTTGGTGGGGGGGTCCAGTTGTGGGGCCTGAAATCTGGGCCTGGGCGCTGTCCCTCACCTCTTCAGCTCAAGGCTAGCGCTCTACCACTTGAGCCACAGCACCACTTCTGGCTTTTTTTCTTTTTGCTTATGTGGTGCTGAGGAATTGAACACAGGGCCTCATGCATTCAAGGCAAGCACTCTACCACTGAGCCACCTTCCCAGTCCCTTCTTCCTCTTATATTTCATTTTCCTACTAAGTGCTATAAGTATAAAAGTGTGTGTGTGTGTGTGTGTGTGTGTGTGTGTGTGTAGTGTGTGTGTGTGTGTGTGTGTGTATGGTACTTATAGATATGTTTATGTTAAAACATTTATATATAGGAAGAAACTAAATTATATGTAGGTATATAATATTGCATATTATATAGCATATATAATATACTTTTTATTATTGTGTTTTTATATATGTATGTGTTAAAATATTGTTAGTTACTTTATCCTAACTTATATTTTTGTTTTGCAGGTACTATTCATTTAGTGATCATTATAAAAACATTTTACAGGAGTTGTGATGGTCTTAAATTTAAATATTTAACTGATAAATAATTTAAAATTGTGTATATAGCATTTAATATTACATAACATTATATAGAAAAATTCTCTTTAAGGTCAATGTTACATCTATACTATCTGATGTTTTTTTCTCTTAAGCATTCATTATTTTTGTAATTTAAAAAAGCTATATATAAGGAAAATAAATCAAAGAGCTTTTAATCTTAGAAATAACTTTTCATTGAATGCTTGACCTAATCAAAACAGATCTGTGTAACATACATTCAGCACTAATTATTAATTAAGTGGTTGGAAAGTATTATTTAACAGCAGGAGGCTCCTAATACAAATTTATGTCAATTTAAGGAAATTTTCTACATTAGGATATAAATCAAATTTTTGCAACCTGGGTTTTCCCTTGATTTAGGATATTATTTCAATCTTACTTCATATTAGCTACATAGAATAAAATGAGCAATAGATAATAATATTTGAAAGGTGTTTTTCTTTCAGTTTTTCATTCTTTATCTTGGTATCTTTTCTTAGTGAGCTATAGCTGAATCCATCATCATGAATTTGAGAACGTTGTTTAATTCCTTAAAGGGAAGCACCACACATATGCTCTACGAGCTCTCATGGTGTTACCTGTCTGATTAGTCTGTAATATATGACAAATACATTCTTTATATTCTATGTCATCCATTGAACATTGTAGCCTAGCCTAAGCTACACTTAGGCTTACATTAGCCATTTCCTGAGCATCATCACCATATACAAATCCTAGTTTATACTGATGGGTGAAATATCTCATAGCATATTTTGGATGCTGATATTTAAAAATAGAAATGGCTATAGAGTGCACTGAAGAATGTCAGTCATCCTCTTACAATTCTGTAGCTGACTGTGTCAGGGCTCCTGTCCAGCATTTCAGGGAAAGACCCTTCTGCACCCTCAAGCCCTGGAAAAGCAGTCCATTTCAAAATTACAACTATTGTTTCTGCTGAGTGCCTACTGCTTTGTCCAGTTATAAAAATGCAAGTTTAGTCAAACCATCACAACCTTGGTGAATGGAACCTTGGGATCTGAAGCTGGCAGAAGGCTACAGGTCCCCAGGTACCCCAAACCTCAACTCCATGGTCTGATCTCCATTACTGCCTTACTCCCCGTGGCTGCTGTTTGCAGCACAGCATCATAATTATTTTCTTAACTCTTACCCTTAATTTATAGCAAAAATCTCTCTCATCTGTAAATATATAGCATTTTTAAAATTCCCCAACACTTCTTTGACTCATTCCAGGTATATTTATTTTCAAGTATGAAACTATGATAATGTTACTCTTCAACTGATAACCTTTTACTTCGCAGCACTCAGTATAAACTCCTTGCATCATCCACTAACTTTCCTCACTAATTTCTTCAAACTCTTAGCAATATGAAACTCTTGTAAGTAAACTAGACTATATATGCTCAAATAGTTCATGTGTTCAAATAAGTGCACATTATTTTTTGGGAGGGGTCCAGTCATGGGGCCTGAACTCTGGGCCTGGGCGCTGTCCCTCAGCTCTTCAGCTCAAGGCTAGCACTCTACCACTTGAGCCACAGTGCCACTTTCGGGTTTTT
Source organism: Dipodomys merriami (assembly GCF_024711535.1). Lineage (NCBI taxonomy): Eukaryota > Metazoa > Chordata > Mammalia > Rodentia > Heteromyidae > Dipodomys > Dipodomys merriami. The sequence continues at coordinate 60,277 of NW_027202990.1, read as the reverse complement.
CTTTTTGCTTATGTGGTGCTGAGGAATTGAACCCAGGGCCTCAGGCATGCAAGGCAAGCGTTCTACCACTGAGCCACCTTCCCAGCCCTGTGCATATTATTGTACAAGATAGGGTTTCATTTTTATTATTCATCTGCTTGTATTTGCTCATTAATTTATTAAGACATGTACTGGTTACCATAATTTTTTTTTTATCATTTATACCTAAAAGGTCTTTTCCATCCTCCTTTCTGAGCTAACAGCTCACTTTCCCACACTTTTAGTGTAGAATTGAATTATTTCTTTATCATACTGAAATGTAAGCACTTTAAGAGTAATAAATCTTGTTTTATTATAAATATTCAAATAATACAGTCATACATATGATATGTACACATATGCACATATATAAACACAGAGACATATAAATACACACATATACATATATATTTTATATATTTTTCAGGATGGAAGCCTCAAGAGTTTAACAATTAGTACACATTTAATGGTTCCATGTTGCGCATAGAAATAACCAAAATGTTATAGCACAAAATGAAACTGCTATCTTTGAAAATTCTACAGCCAGTATTTTCTTTTTTTCTTTTCTAAAACACCTAAAATTTCTAATTTTTCACTTTTCAGAAATCATAGTATAAATTGTACAAAGCCCACTAGCATACAATGATGACTCATCACAAATTACAAGGCAAACTATTTTAATATATCTGTGATCACAATGGACACCAATAATTTACAACCTAGTCAATATTTTAGTGAAATTGTAAGTCTACAAGTCCCCTTCCTGAGATGTCATCAAATACAGTACAAAGAAATTAAATCCTCCTGAATGTCCATAAACTCATTGAATAAAACCTGTCTGGGCATTGACAAGGACATATTACTGTATTTTATTTTATGTTCCCATCTGAACAAATTAATATAATCAACATAACTTTAGAATCAATTAACTATCATTTAAGCTCACACAATGCTTTTCCATGAAAAATAGAAGAGCTGAGAAATCAGATGAAAGGGATTTAGGTCAGTAGAAAAGCAATCCTATAATGTTGGAAGATGTCAGGATAAGCTGACAAACCAACATCTGCTTGACAGTCATATGGGGCAAGGATTTGAAGAAGAAGGAGAAAAAAAAAGAAAAAAAGAAGAACATACGAATAAAAAGATAAAGAACAGTAAATCTTTGGTATCACATCCTTATAGGAAAACAAAAGAGGACCCACTAAACAAAAATCTATCTTCAAGACTTCCAATTCTATCTAATCCAAAGCCAATCACTGTAGTTAGGAAGAGAGCTCAAGCTGGTTGCAATGCACTCAATTGCTATTTTCCCTTGATGTGTCTATACCACACACTCTCATTTTCTGCCATCTTTATTGTCTAATAAGTTCACTTATTACTTTTAATTATACTTGTTTTGCATGGATTCTTTTCTTTCAAATACAAGGAGTGAGAATGTTTAACTGCCCTATACTTTCTGGTAGCATATTTGGTGTATTGGCCAGGCATATGAATTGAGTGTGCATTTTGGGGGTTTGGACTAAGCAAATAGTAACCAAAATAATTAAGTTCAAGTATCATCATTGTTTTTATATTTCAGTTTGAATAGATCGTTAGATTATGGGATAAGAATTAGAGAGGGTAGAAAAAAAACCTACTTCTGTCCTTATTGTCCTTATCTTGGGGTTCATTTTGCTTCACATCATGTCTGGTCCTTTTGTCCTTTTCCACTTGTCCCAGACATATACTAGTTATTACAAATAAGGGAAACCATGGGACCTATGTTTCTTTGGTCTTTGCTTACATCACTTTATATAATTTACCATGTGATTTTTCTTTGTTTCTTTGTATATTCCTCCTGCACGGTATAACCCCTGTTTTGTATAACTCTTGTTTTCACTGTATTTGATGTCGGTGCTCTGCATCTTGTATATACACTTCTCTAATTTGGAGAGGGGAAGGGAAAAAACAAAATGCTTAAATAGGTATACAGGCTGACCCATTGTAACAATGAGATGTACAAGACACTATGTCGAAGAACTAACATTACAATTTAGGGGGGACGAAGAGCATATTTGTGGAGGTGGGAGTTAAGGATGGCAGGGGAAAAACAAAGGAGGAGGCAGCGATGCTTGATAGGAAATGTACTCATTACCTTGCTTGTGTAACTGTAACCCCTCTGTACAATATTTTTTACAATACAAACGTATTTAAAAAAGAATTACAGAAGCTAAACAGTCTGATTGTTGATTAGTTTGAGAATCCATATTAGGAAAAAAATAATGAAAATTTAATTCCCCAAATCAAATATTTTCTCTGTAATCTTCTTTTAACAAAAAGTGCGAAGAAATAGTAATTCCTATTAATAGTTTAAGAATTTTTCTATGTGGAAAAGAAATGAATAAGGCATGATATATACATTTTTAAAATTATGATAATTTTAATTACTTATAGTATTTTGTAATATTATACCCTCAAATTAAACTACAGGATTAAGGTGAAAGCAAATAATTTTTCAATCTGCATGGCCATTACTGCTCACTTATTGCATATTGTATATTGTATTTTGGTTGTAAAGATGTGAACAGAACAAGTTAAACAATTGCCAGTTGATATACTACATTGTAAGGGGCATAAAAGGAGTCTATGAGGAAAGATTATAGTATTTATCTACTTGGGAAATTATTTTAAGCGCATATTTATGGTTACTATTATTATTGCTTGAAAATAAAGAGAGTTAAAGAAATACAACAATGAGATTAGGTGCTGGAATTTCAGTAAAATTCCTAGCACTGCATCTAGACTTTATCACTTACTTTGTTATTTCAAGCAATTCACTTAACATCTCTGAACATTAATACCTGCATGTGTATAAAAGAAATTATTGTGCTCATTCACATGAGATGACATGTGTGTAATACTTAGTTTATTGGCCAGCACTCAATTAACATGAAATCATATCTGTCTATTCAGCTTTCATTAATATAAGTCAATATTCATAGCAAGTTTTATTTAATACTCAAGATGAATTTGACTTTGTGCAAATAGTTATTTACATCTAAAATAAACTTTAGTATAGTAGCTCATTCACTCACTCAAGATTTCCAGTAATTTTAATCTCTGACTACTACCAAAATGAATTTTCTCTATAAAAATACAATACAATATGCCTTCTTGATATGTTGCATAGAAAAAATAGTTAATTTATTGCCTCTTTTGTCTACTTTTTTATTTAAATGTTGTTGTAAAAGTGATATACAGAGGGATTACAGTTACATATGTCAAGTAATGAGTACATTTCATGATGAACAATGTCAACCCCCCTCTCATTCTCTCTCAGTTTTTCCCCTGTTGACCCCACTCTTCCCCAAGCTGTACAGTTCATTTCCAACAGACATTATTTGGTTCATCTTTTTAAAATGATTTCTATATTTCCTCTTCCCCTCTTCAATAAGATAACCTTATATACAGGACAAAGTGTACAGAAATTAAAAAATAGCAACAAAATGGAATAAGCCAAAGAAAAAATGGAATAAAAGAATCACAAATAGTACAATGAAAACATCTTGTTTCCATTTTCTAAATTTCATTTCAATACGCATCATTTTATATGATCATAGGCATATAGATATTGAGCTCTTGTGATCCTCTCCTAAGAACATGTTCCTTTGCTCTCACAGTGTGAATGTTTATAGTGCTGTTTAATTAATCATGTCCAAGTATAATTATTTGCCTCTTACTATCCATTGAGTTTACTTGTAGATTTATAGTTATATTCTAATTATTACAAATTAGGGAAAGCATACAGCCTATTGAGAATGGCCAGTGGACACATATTCGACATTTCTGGCCATAAAAATGCAAATCAAAAGAAGTTTGAGATTCCACCTCACCCCAGTTAGAAACTGTCATTATTAAGAAAACTAACAAAAACAGATGCTGGTAGGGATGTGGCCAAAAAGCAAGGCTACTACACTGTTAGTGGGAAAGTATACTTCTGGAAAGCAGTATAGAGATTCCTGAAAAGATTAAACATAGAGCCTTCCTATCACCCAGCAATCCAGCCCTAAGCTTTTGTCCAAGTAACCACAAACCAGGTCATACTAAAGCCAACAGTACAACCATGTTCATTGCAGCATTACTTACCATAATTAAAATATGTAATCAATCAGGATGCCCCTGGATGAATGAATCAAGAAAATGTGGTATATAAACACAATGGAATTCTATGCTTCCATCAGAAAGAATGACATTACTCGATTCATAAGGAAATAGAAAATGTTGGAAAAAATATACTTAGTGAAATTATTGGCTCTTAATATGGAAAATACTTTCAAGACAAAGTCTGTCTATCATTGTCAATTGCCAAGTTCTTTTGATATAAATTTATTTTCACACACACATTCATACACAGCGCTGGAACTTAACTATCCTAGTGGGAAAAATAGAAAAATCATAATGTAATTTGTACTTAGCTTTCTAGAATAAATTTTGGCTTACTGAGATTAATTAGGAAGCACAGTTATTAAAATAATTACAAGATTCATGAAGCCATTCTCTGCCAAAGGGAAAGTTCAAACACCAATGCTACATCTTCTCTTTCTAAATAACTACTTTTTTTAGTACATGCACTTTCTAACCTGACAAAATATGTTATTATTTTTTGAATTCAGATATTTTTGGATTAATAACAAAAGATGAGGTGATTTGGGGACGATATGCATGCAAACTGCTAACTTAAATTACAGAAGAATCATAGCCAAGGGCTTACACAAAGGTAATCACGTTGGTGAGAAAAGTGTCTTATCTACAACTGCTTTTCAAGGTTGCCTGCTGCTTATGGATTTGTTAGCTTCATAATGTTTTTCACAAAGGAATTCTTTTTGAAGTAGTAACAGGAATGTGTGAAAAATCTGAGTATGATGCATAAGCAATCTTCTCCTTGCAGATGCTAATTACCTGCTTGCTGCAACTCTAAAGCTGTTGTCAATGTATTTGTGACTGTTCCTTTCTGCTGGACAACACAGGGGCAGGTTATGAAGAAATCCTGTAAAGAGCCAGATACGGTACATATGTGATAAAGCTTAGTAGTTCAAAAGTCTCTCCAAGTGCATGTGTAAATGTTTTTGATATTTAGCTCCCTTTAAGTGAAAGATGAAATGCATCAATTGAAGCTAAGTGTGTACTCTGATTTTGGCAGTGAGATAATTCCTCATCAAATGTGAAGTCTCTGATGCACTCTCAACAAATTCCAAAGGATGCTATCAAACTCTTTCCAAAAGGAACCGAATGTCTCAGAAAAACAAAAACAACAACAAAAAATTATCTCTTTCACAGAACACTCTTTTGTTTAAACCAGTCACGATAATGCAAGAAAAACAGCAGAAAGAAAAACCTTTCAAGGTCACATGGAATAACTGAAATTCGAAGCTCTTACAAATGAGTAAAAGATTGTGAACAAATGTAAAGGCTAGGAAAAATAAGAAATAGAATGATCTCCAATGAATGTATATTTTCCTTTGGAGAAAAAAATTAATATAAAGCAAAACCTTGAATAATTTTTAAAAACAGAAAAATAAGTTTTCCACATCAATGGAATAGCTCAGCTGATCACCGATGTCTTTAACAAACATTCCATATGTAGAATTTCAGAAAGCAATGAGTCTGCTAGGTGTGCTATTGGGTTCTAACAGTTCTACTGTCTGCTTAGACACATTGTACATATAATGAAAGCTATTATTAAGTACATATAAAGTTATAAATATAGGAGATAATAGGAAAAACTAGATTTTAGCATGTGCAAGATTTTGTAAAGCTTAAAATTTGTCCCCCTTAAATGTGCAGGATAAGTCCTAAAGTCTATTAACGTACACTCTTTTTATTTCTAATTTGACACAAAAGGAAATTTCACATGGTAATAGTGTTTGCTTGATGTAGCATTTAAATCAATGCTACTTTTTGCCAAAATCATTATCTAAACTTTTTGTAAGCAGAAAAGTTATAACATTAGATAAGTCTAGAGAAGAATTTCCTTGCAAAAAAGGAAATACCCACATCATTGGTAACTGAAACAATTACAGGAAAATCAGAAAGGACTTGTTTGGAAGAGCACATGGGTAAAGAATTAAGAAACCCTCAAAAGCATACTGCTATTTTGTATCACATTGAACCCAATTTTATCTTCCTATAAATTAAGTTAACTTGCTGGGAGCTGGTGGCTCGCTCAGATCTGAGGATCGCAGTTCAAAACCAGCTTGGCCTGCAAAGTCCATGAGACTATCTCCAATAAACCATGGTGCTGTGGCTTAAATGGTAGAGTGATGGCCTTGAGCTGAAAGCTGAGGGCCGGTGCCCAGGCCCAGAGTTCAAACCCCACGACCGACCAAGTAAAATAAAAGTCAATTTCTAAAAATGCAAAAAGGAATGAGCAAATTAAAAAGCATTTCTGTTAGTGTTATCTATTCTTATATAACTTTAACTTCGGTCAAATGAAAGCAATTTTTTTGCAGATAATAATGTTGAAAATTTCAATAAAAATTTACAAAAAGCTAGGAAACACTTGGGGATCCACAACAAACACAAGTACAACATGCCCAAATATCGGGGAATAGTTCATATAACTAACAGAGAAATTATTTCTCTGATTGCTTAACTGTGTATACAAGTAGATATGATCATCTGCATGGCATACACACACAAACTACCCAAGAATGGTATAAAAATTTGCCTTATCAATTAAGCTGCATCCTGTTGTACTGGTCTGGTGATGGTGCACAGGATCCTTGATTAACTTGGCATGAACAAGTCCTTAGAAGACTAATTGGATGTGACTAGAGATGAATAAAATGTGGAAATCATGGATGTTAAACCCGATGCCTTCACTGGCCATTTTGATGCATGCCTGGCCAGAACTACAACTGCAATAAAGTGTTAGGGTCCTGAGGAGCTGCAATGGGAGGTTTTTCTATTCTTCATAGAATGGACAAAGCAAGGATTACCATGCAGTACATAGGAAGCTCATAGTAGGCAACAAGATGAAGATTCTTATAAGAAGCACTTCTATCCATACATAAAAGAACAACATAATTGAAGACATGATGGAGAAGAGTAAAGAGAAATCATACCACTTGCGAAGGAATCCAATCTATGAGATAAAGCCCAAGAAAGAGGTCAGATAAAAGAGGTAGAATTATCCCCAGATGTCCATTGCTTAGAAGATTGAGAAGCTCAAGAGAAGGTCAGCTTCCTCAGAGCTCAGAATCAGACTGCTAAAACCTAAATCATACAATATCCTAAGAAGAATTTTTTCAGAAAGATAATAAATTTATTGACATAACACACACACACACACACATACACACACAAACACACACACACACACACACACACACATATATATATATATATATATATATACATATATATATATATATATACAGAGAGATTATCTTTTTTTGTTTTGTTGTTAGAAATCCTCTTCTGTGTTTCACTTGATCATCACTCCTGACCTTTATTCCCAGTTAGGCATCAGTTAGGTGTACATTTGGTAGGTAATATAACTGAACATGGACCAGGTAAGAACCGTAGTGACACTCATACAACAAAATATCTTATGAAAAATGCAATGGGTCTCATATCGGGCACATTGATAGTAAGCTTTCTTTTAGAACAAGGAAATATCTTAAGGAAACACATTGTAAACATCCACAACCCAAAGACAAGTGACCCTTTAAAATAGTGACACATTCTTTAGACAATATTTTCAGACTTCAAGAAGAAAAGGAAGGAGAAAAGAAGAAAAGAAAGAAAGAAGAATGGGAATGATGTAAGGAGAGAAGGAAAGAAGAGGGATAGAGAGAAAACCATAAAGTGATTATATATAACCACATTAATAAAAATATGGTGATAAAAATGTGCAATCACTTATAAAGGCTAGGACTTCTCTACAAAGGGCCTATCTGGGCTAATGCTTAATGGTAAAACCATCTGCCATAACCGTATATAGTGAAAGAGTAGCTAGGCAGAACGACCAGAGTCACAAGTCATCAAAATGGTACAAGGTGACAGACATGCTCCAGGAAGACATGAGAAATGCCCCTCCAGCCCTATCACAGTTTGATTCTACTGGAGGTAGCCATGGGAAGTACAGAACAAACTTGAATTTGCAGAGAAACAAATACTAAAACACAAATGGATGTATATTCAATTTACAGATATTGATTTTACTCTAGCTAGATGAGAACTTTGCACTGGGTTTTGAGCAAAGATTCAATGAATTTCACACAAAGATTTGAGTAATCACTGCAGCTTCCAGAAGAGTAGAGAGAGGCAAAGGTGAAGTGCAGCAACTGTGAGGCTTCATCACAGTGATTTGTGTATGCAAAATGGTGGCTCAGGCCAGAATGAGGACAGGTAAGAAGATCAGACATTTTTAAAGGCAGACCCAGTCTCATATCCAAATGTGTGATGCAAAGGAAAAAAATCACTTTTGACCTCACATACTTAAAATGTAGAAAAATAAAATGTTATCAGTGAGTTTGAGAGGATGTTGTGTGGAGTAGGTGTGAGAGTTTCACCTCAGGCATGTATAATATGAAATAATTATTAAATACTTCACTAGAAAAGTTGAATATACAGTTGAAGTTCTAAGTCTTGAGTTTTAGGAGACATAACTGTATTAGGGATTGTGTTTCTTACTCATGAATTCCTAAGATATTTTTGCATAAATACACTCATTACTATAATGAAGAGGTAGAAGAGGACTGTGAATGAGGTTTTGTCTTAAATCAACATTATCACAATAGAGGTGAAAGAAAGAAATAAAAAAGGCCAGGAAAGCAAAGCTGAAAAGTAATCCTTAGAGAAAGTATATCAAGGAGAAGATTTTTTTTGTCAGTTATGGGGCCTGAACTCTGGGCTTGGGTGCTGTCCCTGTGTTCTTCAGCTCAAGGCCAGTGCTCTACCACTTGAGCTACAGTACCACTTCCAAGGAGGAAAATTCTTAAGTATATGATTCTGAAAGCTAATGCAAAATGAAAGGTAATGTAAAATGTGTGATGAGTCAGACAGGTTGAGAAAAGGTAGAACTATTGACAACAAAAATGGCATTCTTTGCTAGAGTGAGGCTACATACTGATCAGCATGGTTTAAGGACAGAACATGGAATTTCAAAGCTGTATTAATAACTAATACTTATAGATATTTGCTGCCTAGGGATGCTAAAGGACAAAATGTTTGTTGATAAGAAAAATAGGATCAAGGCAAGAAAAATTCTTATGTTTTTAAATGTGAGGAATTTCATTATATTTATGCTGACTTACAGTGTATTTTATTCAACATATCACAGAGATTTTTTTAAAATTTTTTTTTGGTTTGTCGTGGGGCTTGAAATCTTGGCCTGGGCACTGTCCCTCAGCGCTTCAGCTCAAGGCGAGCGCTCTACCACTTGAGCTACAGTGCCACTTCAGGTTTTCTGGTGGTTTTATTGGAGATAGGATTCTCACGTTCTCTCCTGCCTGGGCTGGCTTTGAACCGCGATCCTCTGATCTCAGCCTCTGAGTGGCTAGGATTACAGGCGTGAGCCACCAGCACCTGGCCATATCACAGAGATTTAATGTTAATGAAGATACCTTTGTGTTTTTGCCATAATCATACTTTTAAAAAATGTGAAATATCAATCATTATTTTATAAAACAGAAATATAGAAGATTTTACCCCATATATAATTATAGATTCTAATTTCAACTGACAGGACATTTGAAGGCTACTGGCACCCCATTTAGTATTCTAGGATTTATCAATGATTAGATAAGAGAGATGATACAATCAATATATTTGACTGTATTTGGAGGTAGAAGTCGGAAATTTCTTCAAATAGTCTTCAGTGGTAGGAGACAAAAGTTCCAGGGTGCAGGTTAGGTAAATGAAGTGTGGAGTTCAGAGAAAAATGGGATGGATATTAACTAGCTGAAAGTGCTAAGATATGAAATCACCATTAACATGAATAGAGTTTCCTGTTAAAGTCCATGTTTTACATTTATTGTTCAGCCAATGCATTTGTGTTGTTTTATTCTTGTTGTTTTTAAATTTATCTTTATTGTCAAGGTGATGTACAGAGGGGTTACAGTTACATCAGCTGTATATCTGGATTTGACAGGGCATGATTTTACTGCTTGAGTTAAAGAAAGCAAGAGAGCACAGGAGAATTGATAGTGTGTCTTTGACCATAAACTAAAACTGGAAAAAGGAAAGGACATTAGAAGATAACTGAGAACTTAACAAATATCAAGCTTGATGATTTTATTGAGGTTATTGATTGTTGAGGCGTGGGTTACCTAAGTAATTACAAACATAGCAAGACAGCTGATATAATCATAGTTTTCCAAAGGACATTCTTTAAAAATTGGAGCATTACTTTTAATCTTTACTTTAGTGCCTTTTGGAGGAATTACCATTGAGATAAATTTCACAATATCATTCAGATATAAAGTGCCTCCATGCTCAACTGCATGAAGTCTAGTGTGAAGTTTACTGTGAAGTCTCAAGAAGTCCAGTGTGACTCTAACCTCTTTTTATTCATTTATAATATAATGTAACTAATTTCATTGTATGTATTCCAATATCGCAGTTGATTCAGAAACCTTACATGGTAAAAGTAAAGCCAACTATTTTAATCTTTCCTTAAAGTGAATTGTTAAAACAAAACACACAAAAGAAAGATGAATAAAAAGACAATGAAAAGGCTGAGTTATTCTTTCCGTTACAGCCACATAATTGTTTAGCTTTATCAAAAAGAATACCAATATCATGATTGAAATACAGGCTTTCTTTCCCAGAAAGATATGGAACACATTGTTAGAAGAAAAGACCTAAGCAAAATCCTTGCCGACCTGATTTTCCCACTTATGCAAGGAGTTAAAAAAACATAAAAACAAAAGCCTTATTGTACCTTTGTGAAATATTAGGCAGAAGGATGAAGTTAAACAAGCCCAGCTGTACCAATGTCATCACATATTTCCATAAAAACTGCAAGCATATATACCTATAAAAAGGTATTTTGAACTCTACACACATAGTGACTATAAAATATCAGAATTTTAAGATAATATTTTAGCAGGATTTTAAAGATTATATAACCCCAGTCCAATAGCATGACACAAAGATTATAATTCTGTAGAACAATGTTACTTTCATATCATTTAAATGAAAATAAAACCATAATAAACCGTTAAATCATAAACTTCATCTGTGGGATAATTCACTGATAATAGTTACATGAAATTACTTACGGCAAGTTTTCTATGTCATTGGTAATTTTTGTTTTTGTCTGTTGTAGGGCTTGAACTCTGGCCTTGGGTGGCATCCCTCAACAGTTCAGCTCAAGGTGAGCACTCTACCACTTGAGCCACAGCACCACTTCTGGCTTTTGGGGTTAAATTGGAGATAAGAGTAGCGAGCTTCAGTTTTCTGCATGTGGGTAGCCACTTCTGCAAAGCACCATTTTTTGAAAAGCTTGCTTTTCTTCTGTCCTGTACTTTTGGCTCTCATCAAATATGAAGTGGTTATAGGTCTATGGATTTATTTTTGGGTCTTCTTTTCAATTCCATTGGTCCACAAGCATATTCTTGTCATGCAACATAGGCTGCATGTTTTCCCTCATTTATGGTAACTAGAGGATGCCTATAAATCTACAAGTAAACACACTAGATAATAAAAGACAAAAGAAATTACACTTGGTCATGATAAAGTATACAGCACTCTAAACATTCCTTCAGTGAAACCAAAGGAGGATATTCTTATGCTATGTGCCTTTGATGTTTATCAAAACAATCCAAGAATGGAAATGAGTAATTTTTTGGTGTTATTTTGCTTTTTTGTTTGTTTGTTTTCTCCTTTGTCGCTGTTTTAGTTTTCTGTTACTTCTGTCTTGTATGTGAGTTTTTTTTTCTGTTTGGGGGAGGGTAACAGTAAGCACACAAAGTATGTACAAATGCAGCAGTGATATTCACTAGACACTATGTTGAAACATACAACTTATGGGGAAGTGGAGGGAAAAACTGGGAGAAAACATGGGAAGAGGTGACACTGTTCCAAAAGAAATGTGCTCATTTTCTGACAAGTAATTTTAATTCTTCTGTAAATAAACTTTTACAATAACAATAAAATATATATTTAAAAAAGAAACGTCAGAGACTCAGAAAAAGGTATAAAAAGCACGTTTAATGATAAAGGCAAGAAGAGGAGTTGGGGAAAGGGAGAGTGGTGGGTGCCTAGTATCAAGGTACAACATATGAACATGTGAAAATGTCATAATGAATCCTATAAGTAAAATTATAAAGAAAAATAATACAGTTAGAGGCATTGGGGATAGAAAAATCGAATTGAGAATATAATTAACATACACTGTATGTAGGTAATTATGTAGGAAAATATTGAAATGAAATCCATTACATTCTATAATTAAAATATGCTAATAGGATGAGATGAAAAACTATTACAAAATAAATAATGATGCATTATATTCTAAAGCACATAGTGGAATACAACACTTTAATTTGTTTCCATGAAAGACAATGTGGAGAACTCTAGCTGACAGGTTGCATTCAAATTTCATATTTACCAAGAAGAAGAAGAAGGAGGAGGCGGAGGAAGAAGAGGAGAAAGAGGAGGAGGAGGAGGGACAACAGGAAGAGGGAGAGGAGAAGGAGGAGGAGGTGGGGGAGGAGGAGGGGGGAGATGAGGAGGAGGAGGAGAAGAAGAAGAAGAAGAAGAAGAAGAAGAAGAAGAAGAAGAAGAAGAAGAAGAAGAAGAAGAAGAAGAAGAAGAAGAAGAAGAAGAAGAAGAAGAAGAAGAAGAAGAAGAAGAAGAAGAAGAAGAAGAAGAAGAAGAAGAAGAAGAAGAAGAAGAAGAAGAAGAAGAAGAAGAAGAAGAAGAAGAAGAAGAAAAGATAAAAGCCAACAAAAGCCAAGTGTCAGTCTTACAAAGCTTTTGTTACTCTATTTCTTAACTCATTTCTCCTCAAATATGTAATGAAAGCAAAATAAATGTTAGGTAATTTATAGTATTCATTGCAAATTTATAAAATAGATTTCATTGCTGATCATGTGAAGATTGTGTAGACCTGTGTGTGCATGTCTTTGAATTCATTTTTCCTTGCGTGCATGAATAATAGAAATGATTTTCTCAAAAATTAGCAAATTATTTTCTCAAAATGAAGTTGGATGTACTATTTAGTCTTTATGCTTAAATAAGCTATTTACTAAGTCAGGGTTTATAAGGTAAAGGGCATGTTGCCCAAAATCAGGTATATGGGAGAGACAAGAAACAAAAAAAAATGGGGTTTGGGAAGACTTGTAATGAACCTTGTTAGACATCAAAGAAATGTCAAAAGATGACAGAAATGTAACTGGAGTTAATGGGTAAAATAAAGTTGCTGTACTTTTACTATAGTTGCTATAATTTACTCTTCAAACCAGGTTCAAATATATACATCTATATTTCAATGACTAGCTGGGTGGATGGCAGATGATATAGAATTTAAGGCCAGCCTTTGTGCTACATAGTGAGACCCTGTCTCTATTTCAAAAAGAAGTGTTAGAAGTATAGCATAGTAGTAGAGTATTTATGTGGCATTCTTTTGGACTATGGTTGAATACCAATAGGAAATAGGTTGGAATAATAGGGAATAAAAGTGAAAATATAAGGTTATCTGTTTTTAATATGTATCATAGTTTTATATTGCATTTCATAACTGGCAAGCCTTTAATATTTACATGCAAGAATGCAATATGCTATGGATTGAAAACTATGAGCTTAAGCAACTCTAGTTTCAGTCTCAAGTAGTTCCAAAGTTAGATGTCTGTTAAGGACAGAAAAACAGAGAATTTCCACAGGATAAAAGAATGGTTTTAAAAGGAGAAAAAGATAATGTATGAAAAATGAAAAGAAGGCAAAAGTAAAAGACAAAATGCTTCCATAGAAGGGGGGAAATAGTACTAAGGGAAAGAAACAAATGCTACCTTGAAATCTAACAAAGTACAGGAAAATGGACTGTACATTTTCCTGTGGGATTTTTTTTTTTTTGGTCCGGTGGTGGGGCCTGAACTCTGGCCCTAGGCGCTGTCCCTCAGTTCTTCAGCTCAAGGATAGTGCTCTACAACTTGAGCCACAGTGCCACTTCGGGCTTTTTTCTTTTTGCTTATGTGGTGCTGAGGAATTGAACCCAGGGCCTCAGGCAAGCGCTCTACTACTGAGCCACCTTCCCAGCCCCTTTCCTATGGATTGACACCATGGAAATCAAGAATTTGGAGTGAATAAAGGTAGCAAATGGCAGGAGGGAGGAAGTGGAGGAAATGGACTGAACCACTTCCTTTATGTAAAAACTAACTGTGAAGACTTGTACATATGAAACCGCATATTTACAACCAAAAAATGTAACTGGTAGGTATTCTGTTCACTTAACTCATCAAGTACAAGCCTAATATAAATAATATACTGTTTAAGAAATAAAATTCTGTACACTTTTATTATTTATGGAGTTTCCTATTTGCTGAATATTATAATTGAGTATGCCCTAATTTTGGATCCTTATATAATTTCTATTAGGTACTCTTTCATGGAAAAACATAATTACATGAAATTACTTAATGCAATTAAATTCTTTATCTAGGTGAGGTAAATAATATTCAAATGTTGTAATTTTTTGTTCAATATGCCCATTCAATTTGTAGAGCAATATGTGGAAATATAGGAGTATCTATGTGTATTCTCATCATTTCATTATTCAAAGTAGTCAGGTTATTAAAGAGAGAAAAATTCCAATCTAAGGTGTTAATCAATTATATTAAAGATAAATGACTACAAGTGTTTTATTAGGGAACAGATATTCTCAATTAACTGGACAACAAGGAAATGTTTGTTAAAATCTTGTTTAATTTTTGCTTCTGATTTCAAACACAGAATTATAATTTTAAGCACTGAATACCACCTGGAAATCCTATTATAGTGTATATTTACTAATAAACCATTTCTAGATAAACAAGCTTTCATTCTGTGGTGGTAATTGCTATTTGTTTTCAGTATTTTTCTCTCTTTATATGAACAATTAGGTAACACCTTTCTCAATCAGGTAAATATTCATGATTTTCTAAGCTAGAGGATGATGCAAGTGTCTTTAAGGTGGAAGTAGTTTATATCATTGATCAGGGAACAGGAAAAAAACATTCACTATGCTGCATTTTACTTACTATAATAGTTTCAAATGAAAAAGGAGTCATAGTCAAATCAAAGCTGTTAGGTTTCAATCCCTCATACATAGCATGCAAGAGTTGCTGTTTTTCATGAAACATAGAATATATAAAAATGTTGAAAATTTCACCGTGGAGCTAAACACAGTCCAAAATATACCTTCCAAACTGTCAAAGTAATATACATGATGAATTAATTCATAATAACTGTACAATCACACAACTTCAAGAAAAGCTAAAGACAATGCACAGTTCTATTTGTAAACATTTCTATGTGTAAAATGAGAGTAATTGGCTAGAAATTTTGGTTAAACATTTAAGGTAATCAGAATTATTTATATATTTGCATATTCTACACAGATCTTTTGTTTCAGATGCTAGGTAATGAAATTGAAAGTCAAATCTAATATATATACAGTGTTAAAGTATTCTTCACCAGACTGTTCTACACTTTCTTGTTAGTATTCAAAGCTTCCAACAGGACCTGCTTTATTTTCTTGTCATTATTTTCTTTTTGGGTACTGTTCATTAGAGTGACCCACACACTTACTCACACCTTCCTTCTGTCCATGAAAACCTATCATTCCACAGCTTCACAGTGTTCTGCTCTTTAATAACCCATGAAATGTATTGTACTATTCTTAAATCTCCCTTTTCCTCTCTTTTCTCCATTTAATCCACTCAAACAATCTCATATGTGCATGTGTGTGGATGTGATATATATACCATATTTTTGCATATATACATATTTACATATATGTATATGTATGTACAAATTTATACACATATATGTACATGTTTATGTTTGCAATGTATATTTTGATCTTTTGGGTGTAGAATCCACATATGCAAGACAACCTGTGACTTACGGAAATTCATTTACTTTGCTTAACGTAATGATTTTCAGAACCATTCATTTTCATGCATTTTGAAACCACATAGAAAAAAAATCCATCATTATTTTGAGTGAAGTTATACTTCCATTTTACTATTATATTTGTCTAATACGAAAATCAATAGAATTTGTATATATGAAGCATTATAGATAATTTTTAAATTTCTTCATAAAAGAATCTACAAAAGGAAGAACTTAGTGTCAAATGCACTCATGTAACTTGTTTTTTTTATGTTGTGCTTTTCTATGTTGCTTAAACTATTAAAATTAGGATACATTCACTATTTCCACCAAGTTGTCCTTATATCTAAATCTAAGTGCATTTCAATTCAACATTTTTTGATGTTGTTGAAAGGTGGTCATATAAGTAAACAGTTTGCAAAGAATATATACTTAGGTAGAAACTGCATACTAGTTGTTTAAATTAAGTTACCCATTCTTTTTTTTTATTCTTTTTTTTGGTCATGGGGCTTGAACTCTGGGCCTGGCCGCTGTCCCTCAGCTATTCAGTTCAAAACTAGCGCTCTACCTTTTGAGCCACAGCCTACTTCTGGTTTTCTGGTGGTTGATAGGAGATAAGAGTCTCACAGACTTTCCTGCCTGGGCTAGCTTTGAACTTCAATCCTCAGATCTCAGCTTCCTGAATATCTAGGATTACAATCCTAAGTCACCAGCACCTGGTATGTCACTCATTCTTTTTATCAAAATAATTAGTTTACAATCACAAAATTTTGGAGAACATTGCAAAATCTGAGACCACATTAATCTTTTTCATTCAAAGACATATGATTGGATTCAATCATTGACTATTTTGTGAGAATGGAATATTTCTTCCTTCAAAATTCAAATATTTCAGAAATTTTGCATTTTTGACTTCTGACTAATTGGCAGTAGATAATTTCTGGTTCAATATTGGCATCTGGATATGTGCTAATGCACATGCATGAATGGTAATAATCTTTTACTACAGAATAGTTTCCAGAATGATCTGAAAAAGCAATAAAATTCTAATTTAATTTCAAAAATATCATTTGCTTTGGTACATCTCAATGATATAATATATGATTCATCTTATGCCATGCCAGCAACACCTTCCCATAAAGTACATCATCAGTTTTTTTCAAAGATACTCAGGTCTTCTGAATCAAAAGGTTTTATGATAGGTGGAATTTGTGGGCAAGTCAAAATTAAGTGTTTAAAAATACCGCAACATATATTTGCTTGATTTATGATACAATGCAAGACAAATAAGGGTTATTATATCATGTTAATTATGTTTGAAATACACATTAATCATTTACAAAGTAAAATATGCTCAGGAACATACAAATGATGGTAAGACCTAGCAATATTGGAATTCAAAACTACAATAGTTCTTCCTGGTAGTTTTGTAGATTCATTACCTCATAGAAAACGAATTTTATATGTAATCCTCCAGATGAGGAAATGATCCTATGCCACACAATGTTTTATAGATTTATATGGAAAACAATCTGTAACCATATGCACACCAGTAATGAGAAAGTGAATTTTTGAATTTGTACAGCTTGCCATTAGGCACCCAGCTGTATAACATACTTGATTTTTCCTGCCAGCATGTTTACCTAATGCTACCTAAGTTTTTGACAGTGATGGTGATTAATCGTGATTAACTTTAATGAGAAATTAAATTGCTAGATATAAACAGTAAATTTTAATTGGCAACAGTAAGACTAATGTATGTTTTAGTGCTTTTTAACCAAAATGGAATATTATTTTTCTATTATTCAGCATTGTAGAATAAAATGTGACAAAATCACATGTTTAATTTCATATATGACACTTCATTTCTTTAATTTTTCTTTTATAAGCATAGATATCAATAAATATAAAAAATGTTACTATCTTGCCCAATCAGAACTAAGTATATGTTTCCAAAAATCATTTTGTAACAGTTTAATATATTTATAAGATAAAAAAAACACTTAGGTTTAATATAAGATAAACAATCTAGGTTTTTATTCCTCCCCTCTCTCATATTTCTATCTTCTTCTATTTTCGTTTTTTCATATTTCTTCTCTACTTCTTACATCTACTCTTATCCTTCAAAGTGAATAATTTAAAGCATAGCTAATTAAGGGCTATACATACCTAACTGCTGCAATGAAAAGATTTATTTGTGGTATATTATTTTTCATTCCAACTTTGTTATTTGGAGATAAGATACATAGGATATTGAGATCCTCCTACTTCTACTTCCTGAGTGATGACATTATATGTTTACAAAACCATGCTGTTTTAGTACTCTTTCTGTTAATAATAAGATGAAATCTGGACATGCATAATTTCTTCTGCTTGGATCCCACATTTATTAAGAATAGAGTGTTTACTTGGCCTAACATAGATGCAAATTGGAATTGTTCCAGAGATACAAACTTCTAAAAACTCTTCAAATAAAGGTGAACAAACACACACTCCATTCAGATTCTTCAACTTACTTTTAGAAAATTAATTCCAATTAGGACATAAAAAGTATTATACATTTATAGATTGCTTTTCATATTTACCATAAAAATAGTATGTTCAATTAAGACTAAATGGAACACATTATATCATACTTTGGAATCGATGATATTTTCCTTATTTTAATATTTTATAATTGAAAATTATTAAGAATTTGAACTACTGTATTATATTATTTAATTTAATCTATTATCACAGAAATAATCCAGTACATTTTCCAACTTTCTCAAGAAAAACATACTTTATTATTGCTTTTTCCTCCTTGGGTATCCCTTCAGCAAATTTGTAAGATTCAGCTATTCCCAGGTCTCATATGTGTCCACTCTTCCACAAGAGAATAAGCTCCACAACCAAGACGAGTGGCAGAGTCATGGACAAGTCTTCCCAAAGATGGGACAATGTGAATTGATCCCATCTTTGGAAGACAATATCCAACTGACCCAGAAGAGGCTGAACATCAATGTAGTATTGTTTAAGGAAAATAATATTTGTATTGGGCTCTGCACAGTGACAGACTCTAAGTAGATTTTTAACAATTCAGTAAAAGAACTCCCAATGACATATGATGTCTAAAGATAAAATGAGCTACCATATGAAAATGGAATACACATCTGATAAAGTATGAAGAAACTTAACAGTCACAATAGAAGATTGTCCTTTCCTAATTTTACTAGGTAGGAGTCCATACAACCCCTTCCCAGATTCATCTAACTCATGGCAGAAAATGATTAAGTAAAGTGTCAAGTGCTTTGCCTGTAAAAATCTCTTTAGAGAAGTTTTCATTCTGCCTAGGGTATCTGGTAGAAAGTTCATAGATGAGCTCATGCTTATTCTTTCTATATAAGCAATATTATAACTATATAATTACATTATTTCTTTTCTTAAATTGCATAGGGAGTGTCCAAACATACTCAGAAAGGAGAGAACCAACATAATGATACTTATTATACCAAGTCCCACCCAATCTGAAAAAGCTTTGTAATTACCTTTTATTATATTTTATTATAAACAGGAGACAGTTTTGTTTTAATACCAGACTAGCAACAGCTTTGGGTCCTAAGATTTGGTTGCTATATATATTTTAATTGTGCATAATGAAAACAGGATAATAGAATATAGTGTGGATTAAGAATGAAGAAAAGTTCTTGTTGGAACTTATACATTTATATGGAGCTTTGATAAGACACAATTTGAATATAAAGAACAAAGTTCCTATTGACCTATATAGATATTAAACATATTAAAAATCTATGTCAGCTATAGTTCAGGTTCAAGCTCGAAGTTACTCCAGAGGCTAACAGGGGTCGAATTGGTAATCAAAAACATCTTGTGCAGAAAAGTCTTCCAGATTCCATCTTCAATGAATCATCAAATTGCCAGGCTGCAATCATCACTTCCATATTCCAGCCCCAGCCAAAAACAAGAAAGGCATACAAGCCTGTGTGAGGTACCGATTCTTTTGTCAGCTCTAGTCTCCACAAAAAATTCAATTTCAAGGTGTAATCTTTCAAATAGGCAAACTATATTTCAATAATTTTCATTCTGTTTGCAATTTTGTATTAAATAGTAAAGAGATGAGACATTGCATATGAATCTATTTGACATATGCCAGCTAGATTGAATCTTATTTGTACTCAACTGAAATGTGAAAGAAAAACAATGTGTAAGAAAATGTGTAAGAAAAAGAAATACTACCGTAAACTAAATCCATATAAATTTATACTTTTAAAATTATGCTTAAGGTGCTTTACATATAATGTTTTCATGATCGTAATCAAAACCTGATATGGTCATGCTCAAATGGAAAAGTATATTAAGCATGCCTAGTTCAATGCTATCAGCACATATAAGGTAAGAAAGAAAAATATGTGCAGGGAATGACTGTTTACCAGTGTATTCTTTTGTAGGCAATAGTATTTTGTGGCATATGATCATTGAAAGATCTTCAATCAACTTGTAAAGGTAATATTCCAAGAAATTAATTATTTCTATTAATATTACTTCAAATGAAAGATTCTCTAACCTTTAACTATATGGGGTAATATTATAACCAGCTGTTCTTCATTTCCAGTGAGACTCTAGACAACATAGAAGTGCTTTTAATTCACAGCAGGATTTGTTTAGTTTGTACAAATGGGAGAAACAATTGACAGGAATTCATAGCATATTCTAGAAGAGATTATCAAGGGAAATACATGGAATCTATTCCACTCAGGTCAGTACAAAATAATTAGTTTAATTCTTCAACTACTCTTAAGACCATGACAAGCAGGTCAAGGAGGTAAGCAAGGCCATCCTAGAGTAGTGTCACCATGACATCATGGGAGAAAATGTTCTGTATCCTCTTTCACTTTTCCACATCCATCACTCCCTTTAATACCAACACTTTTACCTTCAATACATCAATACATATGTTCAGTGTGAATGGGCCATCTTGGTGCTTTGTTATGAGCAACTGACAAGTAAGGCCCATTTTGATATGGAAGGTAGAGATAAAATGGTGGCAATTTTATTGAAATAATGTATCTTATATTTTATCTTTAATACTGAAATATGCCTGTCACATACAATCTCATTCGAATGTTTTATTTTGTGGAAATGCATGATACATATCTCAATGGCACTCTTTTACGCTCTTATTTTCACAAAGTAAATAATGTGGATCAAAGTTTTGTGCATTCAGTAAGCATTGTATACTGTTTGAGAAAAAAACTATTTGACTCAGTTGAAGTTAAGATTGGAAAATAAGCACACACACACAAAATCACTTAGAAAATTTCTATTTTGATATGTACATTAGGTTATGTTGTCATAAGTAATAGAATATGCCCAATCAGGAAATTAAATTTTGCTTTCTTTGTAGTTGATTTACTACATGCAATTTTTGTGTTAGTTGTTTGGGTTGATTTGTTTTGGGGAAGGAGGTGAAAATATCTACAATAAATTCCCCTAGTCTTGTGTACAGGCTTCTTGGAAATAACTTTGTTGTTTATAAAGATACAGATTCTATATCCTAGTTTTCTGAATCTGGATTGAATGTATGACCTCAATTGATCAACTGACTTGTGCATAAGATGACACTTAGAGATTTCAGTAGATGACTCCAGAAGCCCTGAGACTTTTTTTGCCTTCTAAACTGCAGGCATGAGATCACAATGGAATGAAGTGAAATCACTCGAAGATGAAGAGCCACATAAAACAACTGCAAAGCCACAGTGTCAATAGAACACCCAGTATCTACATGAAGCCACTCAGAAGAGCAACTCCTCTGAGCTCAGCTCAAGTTTCTAATCCACAGTGGACTTTGCAAGCAAAACGGTGTTGTATTAATAGATTGTGTTTTGATGTGATTTCTTAAGTAGAAGTAAAACAGTCAGTCATTGATAGCATGATCCTATTACCTATCTGCCTACTTATGATTTATGGCCAAATGATATAATGTGCATATTTTAATCAGGCTTTTTTAGAAAGACAGAATTGATAGTCTGTGTATCTTTATCATCTAAAATTCATCTATCTATCTATCTATCTATCTATCATAGATATATCATTTTACATCATTTAAATATGCTCTACTATTGAACTATTCATTACATATATATATACATATACATATATGTATACATATGTATATGCCAATGATTAGATTCACTGTTCAATGTTCACAAGCATACAAAAATAATTTTAATAATATTCACCTTCTCCAATTTCCCTCCCTGTACCTATACCACAGACATTACATGTTTTATATTTCTGTCATTTTTAAAGTGTAGGTTTAAAATTATTTATTTTTTAATTTTATTTTTAAGTAGTTGTACAAAGAGGTTACAATCAGTCATATTCAGAGTACAATATATCTTGATCATGATCAATCCTTCCATAGTTCTCATTCATTATTCTCATCTCTACCATCAAGTTATATAGTTTGATTTTTAAATAATGTACAACAAGTATAAGAACTTCCTTTGCACAACTTTATTTCAAAGGATATAAATATATTTTGTATTTCTGGAAAGTAATGCCAGAAAAAATACAGCAATTGAAGAATTGTAATATAACCATTTGTGAAGCAGGAATTTAATACAACTTTTACACTTTGTAGTTTAGGTATGAAAGTTAAAATACAAATGTTTCAGAAACACAGTATTTACCCCATAAATTCTTTCATCAACTATTTTGGAACAATTTTCTGTAATGTCAAGAATTATATTTCATATATATTTGAAATGTATAAAATGATAAATTGCTTTTGATTTCAAACTTTTATCAATTTTTCATGTTATATAATATAATTTTTAAACAGTATCTCAATTAATGCAGATGATAGTGAAGTTTTTTTCTTTTTTTAGTACAATATCTAAGAAATCTATTTTCCCAGAAATATGATTAAAAGGAATATTAAGTTCCCTCCCTTCCTTCATAATTATTGATTTTCACTACACAAATTTATCAAAGTTATCTCTTGCAAATTTTTCTTTTAACTATTTGAAGCTATGAAAGTCTTTAAAATAGAAAAAAATAAATCTATTTGAATTATTACA
Organism: Dipodomys merriami; assembly: GCF_024711535.1. Lineage (NCBI taxonomy): Eukaryota > Metazoa > Chordata > Mammalia > Rodentia > Heteromyidae > Dipodomys > Dipodomys merriami. The sequence continues at coordinate 37,097 of NW_027202990.1, read as the reverse complement.
TATAAATCCTTATTTGAAATTCATATTTGATTAAGGGACTACAGATAGGTTTATATTTTCTTTACACATGTACACACATTACATTGGAAAAATCTTTATCCTTTATTTTTATTATGTACAAAAAGTTAGAAAGCAAATTTTAAAATATGTGTAATTATGACAGTAACTGTGGTAGAGATATGCTACAGAAAATAACCATTTCTAATACTCGAAATTAAAATAATACAAAATGTGGCATCAAGTCTCCTTTCTGCTATAATTATTTGTAATATGTTGTGTTCACAATTGCAGCACATAATTTATTTTTAAATAATTACACTATTTGTTCAAGAAATATATATCTTATAAAATAGTTATGTGTCTTATTTCAAATGCTCAAATAATTTGACTTCAATTTCAAAGACAAAAATTTAATTATGTAATTTCAGTCCTCAGGGGATTTTTAGATATTGAAGGAAAATATATTGTCTAATAACAAGTCTCTTTACAGCTACACACGTTTTGGACAGCATGATTGAGTACGATTTTTTTTCTCTTTTTCCATACCTTGAGAAATAACCTTTATAATCTTTGGTTTTGAAATAATGAGGTATTTCTGCCAAGCAGACACTGATGCCGGCCCTCTCTCCATGTGCACTCAGTTCTCAGATCTCATTGATCCTCATGACATCCGGAATCAAGTCTGAAGTAAGGGTTTAGCATTTTTTTTTCAGCATTGATTAGAAAATGAGCAAAGACGTTAGCACCAAATTACAGCCTGACTATATGCACTGATAAATACTCAAAAACAGAAGGAAAGAGCGGCTCTATACAGATTAATGTCACATATGTGAATTCAATTATAAAAAAATTATTTGACATATGTATCTTATGTGCGTAATAAATTAGGGAACAAAAGGTCAACCTAAGGAAGGAATGTTATTAAAAAAAAAAAAAACAGGTATCAAATGGAAGCATGCATGGGCTGGCCTATACAACGTTAATACTTTAGTGCTCTATACAAACTTTTAGATAAAAATAAATAAATAAATAAATAAGCTTTCTCAACACAAGACTTCATTAATTTCTTCCTTAAAATTGTGTTGTTTTATTAAATAACTCAATTTCAAAGTTTCCAGAAAACAGTCAATCTGTAATCATTCAATATGTATGAATAATGATGAAAATTAAATGTGAATATTCATTTTAATTTTATCAATGAATCTTTTGAAATGGGTACTCATAAATCTTAACGACACTTAATGCAAGAATATGCCTACTTATCAAAGTCCATGTACATAATTCCATGGCAATTTATGAAACTACTATGAAACTAACAAATTCTAAAAATTTACAGTAAAAAGAATGATTATTTTCAAAAAATAATATTATTTCTGGCATCAAACGCTTAACATTGCAATAGTAAATATGAGGCATTAATAAAATACATAGAAAATAGAATTAGTTATAATTCAACTATGGTATCTCACTTATAATAAGCCTATCATCCTATTTGTTTTAACTTCACATTTAATCAAATCTTTCATGTTTAAGACTTTTTTTAGTATAAACTATACATCTATTTTGATGTCTACCCTTTATCTTATTCATTATGATGAAATCTTGTCTTGTATTTCTTCATTGTGCAGATTTTGTTAGCATGTTTAATACCCTTCTGTATTACTGATACTTCATTATATCTACAGTTTAACTAAAGCTCTTGAGGTGAGGTCAGACATTCATTTAATTATTTGTAAGTAATAAGTGTTTATGCTAAAAGAAAGTACACTTTAAAAGGATGATTTAGAACACATCTAAAATGGACTTATGTGATTCTAGAAAAGTTATGAGGAAAATAAAAGCAGGATAAAATATAAAATATCCCAAACAGAGCGATATTAGCATGAAAAGTAGGACACAAAGTAGAGATAATATAAATGATCATCATATATGTTTGCAAACCTTGACTGTTATAGCAAACAAATGTATACATGGGATGAAATATATCACAAAAGCTAGGCAGCCTTGTCATCAAACTCTGTGTGAAAACAAATTATATATACTTTGTCCCTTCAAATTTTATGTTGAGGGCTGGGAAGGTGGCTCAGTGGTAGCGTGCTTGCCTTGCATGCATGAGGCCCTGGGTTCGATTCCTCAGCACCACATAAGCAAAAAGAAAAAAGCCAGAAGTGGCACTGTGGCTCAAGTGGTAGAGCACTAGCCTTGAGCTGAAGAGCTGAGGGACAGCGCCTGGGCCCAGAGTTCAGGTCCACGACCGGACCCCAAAAAAAAAAAAATTATGTTGACCTGGGATTGCTTCAATTGTATAGATAAGCTCAGTGAAATTATTTCTATCCTGAAATAAATGCACTGAAGTTTATGATATAGTTATAAAATCATGTAAGCCATCCATTTGTGAGCCCACATACAGCATAAAATACATGAACTACTGATTTGATTGTTCATATTTCAGTGGAAACCACAATTATGTGATGCATAAAACAAGTTGTATGTCAGGCTTATAAAGATAGCAATTCTTAAAATTTTTGGTTTTACAAGTTTTCGCTCATTTAGAATTATTTGGACTTCATTGGTGCATCTGTTATATACAGTAGATTTTCTAAGCAAGGCTCAGCCACACCCTATACTTCTAAGCTTCCAAAATCTGGTTATTTTTCTCCTCCACTCTGCAAAGCTGTACTTGCAGATAAGAAATGTTTCATGAGCTATTTAAAATAATAAAATAAATTAGAATTTTATTTCTTAGGGAAATCATCATGAAAGCTTATGTCTTGTACTTGAACTGATAATAAAATAGGTTCCACACTCATTTAAGGTGGAAGCAGTGATGAATACATTTTAACTAAATAAAAAACAAAAGTCAATACGTTTTATTTTTATTTATTTAAAAATAGCTGGCAATTTAATCTTACATATAAAACAGATTTAATTAAACATTTAGTTACTACTTTTAAAGTAATATTTTTGGGTTTTGTTGTGTATTAATACTGTCCTTCATAAGAGATATACTAGAGCAGGAAGTCTAAGTTTTGGAAATGTTTACTACTGAGATTCATTACAGGGTCCAAGAATGCTATCTGTGGAGGATCTATTACAATATGTTAGACATACTTAGCTTACATCCAAAGGATAAATTACTACTCTGCCAGATATTTTTCTGTGCTTGAAACTGAGCTATTTCTTTATCAGCTCACTGAAATATTCTTTTAGACAATCTGCTTAGAGTTTGTGGGAGTGTTTTAAAACTAGAAATTCATTAAATCTCATATATTAATTTCATTAGTGTTACCTCTGTGCCAGAGAAATGGCCCCATAATTGAGTGCATTTTGAAGGTGATAGTTCTAGACAAATTGAGAAGATGCAATCCAAAAATTCTTTCAGTGATCTTTTTTAAATTTAATTTAATTTTATTTGTGAACATACTGTGCAGAGGGGTTACAATTACATGGGCAGGATAATGTGTACATTTCTTACCAAGCATTGCAGCCTCCTCCTTTGTTTATCCTTCACATCCCTTCCCAGCCTCCCCCTCCCCCCCAATCCCAATCCTTCTCCTTACCCCCCTTCCCCCTCCCCCCCCTGTAGTGACCGCCTACTCGACCAGCGAGGAAAAACGACCACCACTCCAGGAGTCTTCTCAGATCACGCTTTATTGGAGAGCCTTTTAGTTGTAGGAGAGCTTGGGCGCGAGAGAGCGTGCACCCGAAATACAGCCGCTTATATAGGGAATTCGAACACGGGTCTTTTCTATTGTTGGTCGCCTGCCTTTTACCGTCACCAGATGTCATGGGATTGGCTGGGGACACTACCTTGCTCGTGCACGCGCACAGCCCAGGCGTCCCGCCAAGCACCGTCTGGAGTGGTAATCCTCAAAACTGCAAGGGAGTGGGCGGAGTCTCGCCTCGGCTCCCTACACCCCCCCCCCCCCCCCCCCCGCACCGACGTTGTAAAGCTCCTTTTGGACATGACAACTTGTACTTCTCATTGTTGCAACAGGTCCACCTGTATCCTTAAACAACTGGTTTTTCCCCATCTCCTCCACAAGTTATGCTAACATCATATAGTGAAAGCAGGGGTTATACGGTGGGGGAGGGACATACAAAGCAACAAAGAGATAATCTTATAAATGCATTAGAAACACATGCATGAAAGAAAAAACCTTAAAATACATATCTAAGGGTTCATTTTCCTGACATCATTTTATCTGACATTTTCTGCTTGACTCAGACATATACTAGATATTGCAAATAAGGGAAACCATGGGACCTATGCTTCTTTGGGCCTGGCTTACTTCACTTAATATAATTTTTTCAAGTTTTTCCATTTCCTAACAAATGGGGCAATGTCATTCTTTCTGATGGAAGCATAGAATTCCATTGTGTATATATACCACATTTTCTTGATCCATTCATCTACTGAGGGGCATCTGGGTTGGTTCCATATCTTAGCTATGGTAAATAATACTTCAATAAACATAGTTGTGCTGGTAGCTTTAGTGTGGTCTTGTTTGTAAACATTTGGGTAAATGCCCAAAAGTGGGATTGCTGGGTTCTAGGGGAGTTCTATGTGAAGTCTTTTGAGGAACCTCCATACTACTTTCCAAAGTGGTTGAACAAGTTTACATTCCCACCAACAATGAAGTAAGGTTCCTTCCTGTCCACATCCCCTCCAGCATCTGTTGTTGTTAGAGTTCTTGATTTTTGCCGTTCTAACTGGAGTGAGGTGATATCTCAATGTTGTTTTGATTTGCATTTCTTTTATGTCTAGAGATGTCGAACATTTATGCACTGAAGCCTCATGGCTTTTAGAAGAAATAGCTAATGGCTCTTCATTAGCAGCTCCCTTTCATGGTCACAATATTAGAACTCTGGACTGCTGTTGGTTCATTGCGTTCTTTGAGAAACAGAAAAACATATGTATATTTCATCCAGTTACAGGATGTGTGTAGGGGATTTTCTTGGGAAATGGAAAAATGTGTTGAAAAAGCCTGAGAAAGGTAGAGTTTGAGTGGACAGATGGAGCTGGGGCCGGAGTTTCAGATCTGAGAACACTGATAAGGAGAGAAACAAACAGGAAACTCTGCATCTGTCAATGTAGTCATCTTAGGTGCCAGTGCCCACAGCCCACAGATGATCTTTTAAAGAAGAGAAGTAGATGAAAAGGGTGAATCAAGATCACCTGCCCCTGGAACTCTCTCATGACCGAGTCATATGCTGGATGTACCTGGAAAGATTCTTGATCAAATTTTGACTACTTAACATAATATGCAGACCAGTGGCAACTGGACATGTTTCTTAGGTCATGTGAGTCTTGTGTTTTACATCCTTAAGACAAGTACAGCTAGCTACTCAGTTTTCATGATTCACAACTAAGATTTTATTACTGGAATATGAGTTGAAGTACTGTATGCAATGCTTATCCAGTTGTACAGCCATGCAGATGTATGGTTTGACCCTTTCCTCCATCTCCAGCTTATGCCATTCTAATTTGGATGTGTGGTGTACTCCAAAGTCACATGTATGAAAAGCTTGACCCCCTTCTCTTGGTACTATTGAGAAGAGGTAGAACCTAGAAGAACAGGGCGCATTGGGAAGAATTAGGTCACTGGACATGTCCCTAGAAGAGATATTGGGTCTCAAGTGACAGGCTATCCCTTGGCTGCCAGTCCTCAGGAGGAGAATGGCACTGTTCTATCATTTGCTTCTTACCATGATGCAATAAGGACATGTGATTGTGTAGTACAATCTCTGATACCAGGCAGAAAATAGAGCTTTCCTCCTGCAATGTTGATTTCTGGGTATTGTGTTGCTTCAAGTGAAAGCTATCCAACCAACATAGTCCCAGTATCACCTTCAGTGAAAATAGGAAGACTGAAGCTGAATGTAGAAAGCAACAGATAACCTGAAATAACTCAGAGGAAAAATCCTCACTCTAAGTGAGTGGAGATAGAGAAATGCATATGCTATTGGCTATACAAAGCAACATTTCATCCATTACTAATAATCATACTTAGGCATGAACCATAAAATTTTGTTGAGACAACAACATTTATGGGAGAAAAGTAAAGAGGATTTTATTTTAAAAATAAGTTGATCTGAGAAGTACAAGTCATTATGTCGAAAATGAACTTTACAACTTTGATGGGGGTGGAGCAGGGACGATTGGGTGGGGGGGTAGGGAATGATGGGAAGGGATGGGAAGGGGAAACAAAGGAGGAGGTTACAATGCTTGATAAGAAAAGTACTCATTATCTTGCCCATGTAATTGTAACCCCTCTGTATAGTATTTTCACAATAAAAAAAGAAAAAAAAAAGAAAATGAAACAAATTACAACGAAGAAGAAATAGATTTTTTTTTTGTCGGTCATGGGGCTTGAACTCTGGGCTCGGGCACTGTCCTTGCGCTCTTAAGCTCAAGGCGAGCACTCTACCACTTCAGCCACAGTGGCACTTCTGGTTTTCTAGTGGTTTATTGGAGATAACAATCTCACGTACTTTTCTACCCAGTCTGGCTTTGAACCATGGTCCTAAGTTACCTGGACTTTTCATAATGCAATCTCACCTATGACTGCAGGAAGAAAGTAGAATGAAAGGGACATGAGGACTATTGAAGAATGGCCCGAGAAATGCAGTGTTGCTTCAGAAGTTGGAAAGACAGGAAAAGAGATTTTTACCGAGATCTTCCTGAAATGAATTCACACTGCTCAGTTTTGGGGGTTCACATTTCTGATGCAAATGTGATCCAAATGTGTCCCAATGTTGCTTCTGACTAGAGTAACATAACAAATATGTGTTACTTTAAACCACAATTTGTGAAAAATCATATACTGATAAGAATAATATATTAACTATAAATGATAAAAGTAGATAGCCATTAAAAAAGAAAAGGAAAACCCAGTCAGTGAAATCAAGATACCAATGAAACTTGATTTCACTGGTATTAAAGTTAGTCTTCAATTAAATAAATAAAACAACTCATAAATTTCATCTGAAAACTTTTTCCTTTCTAAATTGCCAAGAGCAGTATAAAAATGTTCTCATAAAAATTTAAGAAATACACAATTCTTTAGGATTACTTTTTTGTTGACTCCACATTTTTGCTTATTTCTTCAACAATATAGTTTCTTTTTGAAAATAAGAAATGTATTTCAAACCGGGCATCATTGGCTCACACCTGTAATCCTAGCTACTCAGGAGGCTCAGATCTGAGAATCATGATTCAAAGCCAGCTTGAGCAGGAAAGTCCGTGAGACTCTTATCTCTGATAGAAACCACTAGAAAACTGGAAGTGGTGTTGTGGCTCAAGTGGTAGAGCATTCACCTTGAGCTGAAGAGCTGAGGGACAATGCCCAGACTTCAAGCCCCACAACCCACAAAAAAAATGTATTTCACATCTAACTATCTGAAGTTTTCTCGATTGGGTAATATTTTAGAGAATCATATGTCTTTCTTCTCCTTTGTTATTTACAGTGTAGACATTTCTCCAGTGTAGAATATTTCCAGTAAGTTAGTAAACACTGCCACAACTTGTCTGTGTGATCTGATTAATACTTCTTTAAGAACTTTAGTTCTTTTAATAAAGGGCATTGGTAAAGACCATTGATAGTGATATTATGTACAAAGAACTTTACTTGGTATGACTGGGACATTAAGAGATGAGAAAGAAGAAGAAGAAGAAAATCCAAGAATTTGGAATATCATGAACTGGAAATACAATTTGTAAAGAAATTTATTTTCCAAAGCAATACTATTTGAGAAACAACCTGAGTGTTGTGTTCAATAAAGCAGAGTTTTAAAAGGTTATCTTAAAACAGATAAGATAAGGAAACTACCGACCTTTGTAAAATTGAATAGCTTTGGGGGAGAGATGATCACAAAGCTTATGGAAAAGAGAGATACAATATTGTAGTGAAATGCTGTGGAGTATGTTATTAGAAAACTTAAAAGACAGACCAAAAGATAACTAGTTAGACAGATCCCATGTTAATGTGTTACATTAGTGACATGGGAATGTGTTAACTTTTGTCAGCTTTATGCTTAGTATTTCATTTTCCAACTTTGCTTGCTCATCCAACTCTTTTCTATCAAAAAATGGAACTTTTGGGAAGTCCTAAGATTAGTGTTGCCCAAAAGATCTTGTGAGAAAATATCATGGTTTTCTTTTTTGGTATTGACAATGTTGATTTTAAACAACTTGAGCCTGATGAAACACTAATTATCTCTTAATAGTATTTTCACTTATTACACCAAAGATCACTATGTTACATGTTTTTCCCCCTAGCACTTTGTGTCAGAATTTGGTCTTGTTTCTACGTCTTGTCTTTTCAGGTCCTCAAACATGAGTGTTGTGCCCAGACTAAACTCTAGACAAGCACAGATAAACCCAAACACAACTTACCAGCTGTTACCATCTTGTGTCTCTTCTGCCCAGTTCTAGGTTCAGGTTACCTGGTTGGATACAGGCAAACCTACAGGGAAGTTTTACAGTAGGACAAGCTGTATTGATAAGCCAAAGGAGATGGATAATAATATGCCTATTTAATTCAATTTATAAAAATATGAGTATCTCCATAACCTCAAAATGACAGAGTGAAATTAAACATGACTTTTTAAAATTTATCTTCCTAAAGAGTGTTCAGACTTAGAGCTCCTCAAGGGTTCTTCGAAGCAATTAGGTTGTTGGTGGAGCAAACTCCCTTCTTGGTGTAATTTCACCTCTCTTGTTTTTCACTCTGGCAGTCAGACTGAGCATGCAGTCCACAGCAGGTAGAGTTGTAATGCTCAGTCAGCTAGTGACAGCAGAGAGAACTGCACAGCAGCTCCTTGAAGATACCCTAAATGTGAGACAAGCTGTGCTTCTGAGACCTGTAATTGTTGTAGGTGACAGATTAAGAGTGATTTATAGAGTGAAATAAAAACTAGCTTGAATAGTGGGCAAAGGCAATCATATTAAAATGTAATTTAGCTTTACTAATTTTGTTTGTATTTCTACATTGTTTGTATTCTACATTGTTTGTATTTCTATAATTTTGTTTGTATTACTACATTGCTCTGTTACCTTTTAAAAATATTTTTCCTTGTAAATGTGATGTACAGAGGGATAACATTTACATATGTCTTGTATTAAGTACATTTCTTTTTGAACGGTGTCACCTCTTCCCTTGTTCTCTCCCAGGTTTTTCCCCTCGTGATCCATTTCCCTGACAAGTTATATAGTTCATTTCAACATAGTGTCTAGTGGGTGTCACTGCTGAATTAATTCACCCTTTATCCCAAATACATTTATCTATTACTTTTCTTCTGAGGAATTTAGAGTACTCTATCATCAGTAAGAAAACACAGAACAAGCTGTAAGTATTCCCATTCCTATTATCACTCAGGGAGAGTGAGATTTTTGTCCCAACATTTCTCTACAAGGAGAAGTTCCACTTCAGAGATGGAAGCAGTGAAAATACAGCATAAGCTTTTCTCTTTTCTATAACTGTACTAAAAATGGATTTTTTTAGCAAAAGTTGTTGCAATGAATTGGAAGAGAAAAATAATGAAAATAATAGGACATGGGTGAATTAATTGGAACTATTGTGCTATCAATCTCTTATTTTCTACACAATGGGTTATTAAATGATAGACAGATGTATTCAGATTATTTCAAACAATTATTTGAAAGCAATATAACTAAATATAAAAGTGGATGGGTATACTTTCCAAGTTATTAAAAAAATATCAATGATAGTATAAGCCACTATCCCCAGAAATCTGGAGGCACAGGACAGAGGATTACAAAGGAAAATCCAGCTGGGCAACACAGTGAGTTCAAGACCAGCATGACATTCAAACACACACACACACACACACACACACACACACACACACACACACACACACACACACACACACACACAAATATGTGAATTTAAAGCAGTTTGGAGGGATAAGAAGGTAAATCTGCACTGTAATTGGAATTTCTACACATTGTTCTCAGAAATTAACAGTCCATGGTGATAAACTAGTAACCGTGCTATATTCTCTCTCTGTACAGATTAAAATAACTATAGATTCATATAGGACATGCATGAGTCTTAAAACTTCATGAAAGTGATAAAGAAAAAAACCCACATGGTTACATACAGTATGATTCTATTTATGTAAAATTCTGTAACATGTAAAGCTTTGTCTAGGAAACAGGCTACCAGCACAACCATGTTCATTGCAGCATGCTTTATCCTAGCCAAGGTATGGATTCAACCCAGATGCCCTCATAGGAAGAATGGATCAAGAAAATTCAGTATATATACAGAATGAATTTCTACTGATCCATCAGGAAGCATGATATTGTCCTGTTATAAGGAAACGAAAAGAGTTGAAAAAATTATACTAAGAGAAGTAAGCTAAACTCAAACAAACATCAGTTGCATTGATTCCCCCATTTGTGGTAAGTAGACTGTTCCTATAAATTTACAAGTAAACACACTGAATGGCAAAGCAAAAATACACACTTGAACATGATCAATTATAGAGGTTTCTAGGCATTCACACACAAGGAAACCAAAGGAGGACTTTTTTTTGTCTGTAGTGGGGCTTGAACTCTGGGCCTGAGTACTGTCCCTCAGCATTTCAGCCCAAATCTAGCACACTACCATTTGTGCCACAGCACCACTTCCCGTTTTCTAGTGGTGTAATGGAGATAAGAGTCTCACAGACTTTCCTGCCCCAGCTGGCTGTGAACCATGATTCTCAGATCTCAGCCTTCTGAGTAGCCTTCTACAGGCGTGAGATACCAGCGCCCAGCTCAAAGCAGGATATTTTAAAGAGAGCATCACATAGACACACTGTGCATTTGATTATATAAAATAATGTTTATCAAAATGAACTCTAGCAAAGGGAAATAAGAGGTTTTATCTTTGTTACTTATTTTGTTTTCTTTTGATTTTATTTTGTTTATTTTTATCTGTTTTTGGGATGAAAGGGTGTGAACAGAAATGGTGGGACAAAGGGTGAATAAATGCAGTAGTGGTACTCACTAGATATTATGGTGAAAATGAACTATACAATTTATTGGTAGGTACAGAGGGAAAAACTGGGAGAGAGCAAGGGAAGGCATGATGTTGTTCAAAAATAAATGTAATCTTTGTTCTGACATATAACTGTAATTTCTCTGTCATCATCTTTACCCTAGCAATTAAAATGCATGAAAGAAAAAAGAAATAAACTATGGTTGTTTGGGATTTAGTGAAGAAATAATTAATAAAAAACAGTCTACAATAAATATGTTACCTTTTAACATAACAGTGGTGCATGAAAATGTGGGCATTACAAAGCTAATAGACCTAGAAATACAGTAACTAGTAAATATAATGCATTCAATTTTAAATGTCAAGCTAGTATCTGGGAATGCCAAAATGGAATGAGTTAGATCAACAGTTGATCACAGCTGCCCCAAAGAGGAGGGAAATACTAGCTGACCCAAGAGGCATTGAAAACAGAATCTAACTTTGTGCTTTTAAGCAGAAGTAAAAGGAAGAACATAAGAATCCACATTAGTAGATTTGTTCCTCATTGGAGCATAGTTTACTCTTAGTGAAACTTCTCTATATGCATACAGGGTTGAACAAATAAGGAAATAAGTTGTACATGAAGGAAACAAGCTGTTCACTGCCGGAGAAGCAAGTTACAAACTAATAAGCAGGAGGGAAAGGAATAGACTGAGACTTTTAGTAGTGAATTACAGTCAGAGAAATAAGCATAAGCAGAACATACCTAAATTAACACACATAGTCAGACAGAATTTGAAATAAACATAGCATAGAAGCATGCATAGGTGAACACATAGGCCCTTTGCTCTTTAAACTAAAACATTGAGGACTTAGTGCACTCATATTCCAGTAGCCAAGAATATACAGGATCTTAGTTAGCAAATAGTATTCTCAATAAATGAACCTGGATATTCTGAAGAACTGACTTATTTTAGCATTGTAACAAGACACATGAAAAGTATAGTTTAGAGATTATTATTGCTTCGATTTTAAAAACAGCACAAATAGCAAATAAAAAAGATAAAAACTAAAAAGTTAAAACATAGGGAAAACTATTCTAAAACTAATGAAAAGCAAAATGAACAACCAATAGCCCAAACTGGAATAATGCAAAAAAATAAATAACAGCTAATTGTGATGACATATGCCAGTCATATCAGGTAAAATGAGGGCCTCAAATAGGGGAACCACATTCTCTATGGGTACTTTGAAAGACCTTATCTCAAAAATAAATAGTGAAAAATAAAAATAAAAGGGCTGGAAGAATAGCTTAGTGGTAAAGTGTATCCACTCGTATTCCATAAGTTAAAAATAAATAAAAATAATGCTGAATTATATTTTGATCTCAAAATAAAGTATATCTGTGTATATAGAGAGGGAGACTGAATTTTTTTGTAAAATTCGGTTTATTTTCACAGAGAAATTCTAAGAAGGAAAACTAAAAGGAAACTGAAAATTGCTACCATTAGGATGTATGAAATAAGTGAATGAATAGAAGTAATTTTGTGGTGAAAGTGTTCTCATAGTCTCAAAATCCATGTTCCAAAAGAGTTAATTATCTCATGTTTCAGTAGTTTTAATGTATATAAATAAAGTTTGATACTTGTCTCACCAAGAAAGCTCACCCTCCTTAATGGAGGCTGGATTTAGTTACTTGTGTTAATGAAGTGAAAAGGGAAGAGTAGTAGTTCTGGAGAGAAGAATCCTGGGATAAAGAAAAGTAACTACAAGTTTGAGTTGTTGTCACTCATTAGAATGCCATATTGCTATCCAGAACTCCTAGATAAAATGTTAGGATAAAGAAAGAGATTTTATTGTAGAAATACTGTACAGAGGGGTTACAGTTACACGAGTAAGGTAATGAGTACATTTCCTATTGAGCATTGTTACCTCCTATTTTGTTTTTCCCCTACCATCCCTTCCCTCCCCACTACCCCGCAATATGTAAAGTTCATTTTCAACATAGTGTCTTGTATATCTCATTGTTACAATGTGTCAATTTGTATCCTTATTTCAGAATTTTGTAACACATTTTTCTAATTTGGGAAAAGAAGGTAAAAAGCAAAATGCTATTTTTCTTAAGCAGCCTTGCTGCATCATAATGATTAGAATTCTCTGAAAGTACTACTCAATATAATTTGAAAGTGTCCAGGTGTTGGGAAAAAAACGAATATCAGCTAACTTTATAATGAATATTGCAAGAGACATGAAGGTACATGTTAGGTGGTTTTCTCAAATTAGATCAAGGAACAGAAAAAGAATATTAGTGAGAAAAGTTGGTGTATTTGATGTTGGTATAATTTGTGGAGGGGAAGGGAAAAAACAAATTGTTTAAATAGAGATACAGGTGGACCCATTGAAACAATGAGATGTACAAGATGTTATGTCAAAAATGAACTTTATAACTTTGGCACAAGGGTGGGGGGGAGACGGGGATGGAGGGTGGAGATGGGAAGGGGAAACAAAGGAGGAGGCAACAATGCTTGATAAGAAATGTACTCATTACCTTGCCCATGTAATTGTAACCCCTCTCTATGGTATTTTCACAATAAAACAAACAAAACAAACAAACAAACCAAAAAGTTGGTGAAATAATAGTCTTCTCATCTTTAGAGTCTATAAATGATAGCTCCTTAGTTTTAATAATGTTATGTCAGGTCAGACAGCAGTATCACAGAAAGAATGTATATGTGTATTTTAGTTATAATTCTTTGTATATGCATTTAGACACAAGTGGTTTTTTACATATTTAGATTTCAAAGATCTGGATATATTTTAAATAGCTAAAATACAAATCTATGGATATACTTTGGTTCCTAAATAATTTCATTTTAGGATTTTTTTTACTAACAAATAAGATGCTTAAAAAACAAACATGCATTTTAAAACATTTTTATCACAAGTGTTAGAAATATTTCAGCAACTGTACATTGTCTTCATGGGAATCTTTATGCTAAAAGCTTAAAATTTTACAAATTATATAAATCAAATTTACAGGATTGTCTAATCTGAGCAGTGATATAAAACATTCAAAATAGTTCAATCTTATGTAAAATTTTAGCATATATTTACATAGAAAGGAAGTTTAATACTACTCAGCAAATCCTTGTAATTCTTTTCTGATCCAAATTTTCTACGATCAAATGTTCTTACCCTAATCATTACTCCAAATACCCAATAAATAAAGTATTTAAAGGTAGAAAAGTTCCACTGTTAATCAACTTGATATCATAGTAAGTATTACTTCTACTCTTTGGAAGTCAAGCACTTTACTTAGCCTAGAAAAAAGCTATGCAATTACCAAAAATAGTTGTTTTTAAATGTTAGGTAAAACCTTCATTTCTTTCTATTTACTGACAACCCTGGCATGTTTCAAATTCTTTTTGAGAAACTGAAATAATAATAACATGCATCACAACCAAGATTCCTTTATGTCTGCCTTTTATATGATTTTCTTTCTTTTGGATCCCTGGCCTCTTTTTCTTTCTGCAGAAGTCATTTTGCACTGCTCAGTGGATATAGTGTAATTTAGATAATGTTCCTTCTTCATTAATTTATGTTCTTCATTTAGGATCAGTGCCCAGTAAATTAACTTTAACTTCTATATCCCTGTATCCCTTTGCATCTTAGAGGGTGATTAAAGGTGACAAATATGGAAGTAACCTTCCATTTAAGTAATGTAAATAAATAAATTTAAGATTATATGTATTCTATTTTACCAAGTAAAACAAATTCCCACTTTTAATTTCTCCTAGTATCTTCCATTTCATAAGACTTAAGAAGGTATTGTATAAATGAAGTAGTCTGTAGAATTTTAAAATACCTGAAACATCTGGATGTTTAAAAAGTTTTATAATAGGCCAGAGACATTTCAAGTTAATACATAATGAGAGAAGAGAATACATGAACTTACAAGGGCAATAAAGGTTTCAACGAAGGTCATTTCCGAAGGTTCCACATAATTCACTTATTTTTCAAAATGACAAAACTTCCTAACCATACAAGCAACCCAATTATCCAATTTTCCACTTTATCATCTTTAGATTTTCTTATTATCTGAAGTCTCGTAAACCCAGAATGTATGGTAATGATTAACTTAAAACTCTAGAGCTTGTTTTTAGTTGTTACTACTGACATGTGAGTCATAGTACTGCTCACATAGTACTGTTAACTGTCTACACCCAAGTCAAAAGCCATATCATGTACTAAAGATACATGTTGAGACTATCATATTTTATTTGTTGGACATTTGATCCGGATAACATGTCAGAAAAATGAGAAGGATATCAATATGGAATATAGATATCTATGATAGCTTTTTGTCTTGAAGGTAATATTTTCATAGACCAAATGAAATTGATCATATTAATGAAATATGGAGAAAAGCAGTAGCCTATAAGTGTTTTCTAGCCTGATGAGTTACAATAAAGAGTCATAGAGGGAGTAATAAAATCTTGTCCTGTATACCACTGTTTATGAGGAATTTAATGTTTTGGTTTTGCATGGATCATCATACTCGGTATATACTTGATGGAATTATGACAATAGAATTTGCAAGACAGACACAGTAAACACCATGTATGGACACATTCATTAATCATATGCAGATCTGAAGGGAAACGTGGAAATCTGAAGCTGTTTAGGGGGTCTCATTTTTCCTTAGATTTTTTATTCTGACATAAACAGCATGCTCATGAGAAAGCAGGACAATTTTTTGTTTCTTACACAATTGCACGTTTTTGGTGGAAAATATATTGAAAACAATATTTTTCATATCTTAGTATTCCATGTAATTTATTTTGCCAGTAACATGGAATCTGAACAAAAGTGTTTCTAGCATTTGTTGTCATTGTCTGTGTGTGTCAATATGTCTTTACTTGTGTGTGTGTGTGTGTGTGTGTGTGTGTGTGTGATTGTACCATGGCATGAACTATCCTCTGTCGGCTTTTTCACTCACAAGTAGTACTCTATCATTTCACACACGCTTCCGGTCTAGCATTCACTTTTTACTAGCTACTTGGAAGTGGAGTGTCTTGGATTGTTTTTTGTCCTGGCTGGTTTTAAACTGCAATCCTCAGATTTCAGCCTTGTGATTAGCAAGAATTTCAGTCATGAGCCATTGCCACTAGGCAATAATAGCATTTTTGTAATATTCTAAAATCCTTATGTGATAAGTAAAATGAATTAAAATAGGAATACTATTTGCAATGTTCAAAGTATGCATATAAGAGTCAATTTCACTTTTAATAAAATTTTCATTTATGGTCATCTCATTTCCAAATAAACATAACAGCAAAAGTCCAGTGAAGGGCTGTGTTTTGCTTCCTTTTCTTGCTTACTTATGTATGTTGGGGAGGATAAAAGGGGGCATAAAATGGAAGACCAAAAGGTGAACAAATGCTGCATTGGTATTGCTCACTAGATACTATGTTGAAAATGAACTATACAGGAAGGGGAACAATAATAAATGGTGAGACAAAGGACAAATGGGGAACCAATACAACAGCAATATTCACAAGACACTATGTTGGAAGTGATCTGTAGAGCTTGAGGGGCAGGGAAAGAGGGAGAAGAATGAGGGAGGGGATCACAAGTTATGTAAGAAGTGTACTTATTACCTTACTAATGGAACTGTAACCCCTCTGTACATCACCATGGCATTAAAATAAAAAAAAAAACTTTTGGGTGAGGAAAGGTGGGGCTAGAAACAGAGAGAAGGGAGAGAAAGTGTGATATTGTCCAAACAGAAATGTACTCATTACCTGACTTATATAAATGTAATCCCTCTGAATATCACATTTATAATAACAATAAACTCGTAAAACTTCCGTGTTCCTTATATTTTACATCTCACAGAAGCTTAATGAAAAATTAAAATATTTTATTATTTCTCCTGAGAACCAATGTCAGGAAACTGTTTTAAAGATATTTTTAGTAGGAAAGAAGGAAGAAAATGAGAGATGGAGGGAGGGAAGAAAGGAAAGGAAGGGAAGAAGGAAGAAAGGAAAGAAGGAAGGAAGAAAGGTGATTTCCACTTCCTTGTTTGTGCCCAGTAAACATATTGCTGATAGAACCACGTTTGCTCAGTAAATTGAGGTTATTATGCAAGATAAAATTTTAGACATCCCACTGGTAGAAAGAACTTCTGAGAGCAAAGGCCTTGCCTTAGGTAATTTTGTATATCAACGTATGTCAATGTTTTCCTTGTATAAAAATGGCTTCCGTTATACGGGGAACAGAGAAATGACCCTGAAGTCTTAAAAACAGTTTTTAAGAAATAGTTAATTTCTTTTGTTTTACTTATTTTTTAGTCTTAGTTTTATTTTAAATATGATATACAGAGGGAGTACAGTTCTATAAATCAGGCAACGAGAACATTTCTTTTTGAACAGTGTTACCCCCTTCCTAATTCTCTCTCGGTTTTTCCCTCATGTCTTGCCCCTGCACATGTTGTATACTGCCACGCCTACTCCAGTGGAGTCGGCTTAGCATGGGAAACCATCTTTCAGACCTAAGAAAGGAGCTTCAGAGACCTATCTCTGAGTATTGGGACTTCACCGAAGTCTACCTCAGAGAATAGGGCTTTACAGAGACCTGTCTCCCAGTTTTGGGACTTCGCTGAAGTCTACCTTGGAGAATAGGGCTTCTAAGAGGCCTACTCCTGGAAAGGCTGGCAAACCCCTGGGAAAGATGTGTTTCTGTTCTTGCTTTTCTTTTCTTCACTTTGTAAGAGTGCCTATTAATCTTTTACTGTTTCTACTGCTCTTTGTACTTACTCATTGTCAACATTCCCTTATTCAAAGCTCTTTCTTAAGAGTGTTGACAACTCCAATATCTGATGAGTGTCTTAAAAATATGACTAACTCACCATAGTTAAGTGCTACCCTGAAACCCCTCTTATGGAGGCTAGTAGACAAGTCATAAGCAAATATAAAAGTATTGGGGGTTTCACGACTCACTTCAGCAGAAGGAATTGTTTGTAAGGGATTTACAAGAAGCTGTAGGCTCAGCTAGAACAGAAAGAATGTATGGCAATTGCTGAGATAATTATTTAGGAGAAAGAATTTTCTGCTATTTACTAAGAGACTTGCTAGATCCAGGTCTCCTTGAAGTTTACTATTAAAGAAGAAACAGGAAAGATCTTATGGGAAAGTTAAAGCCTCTATAAAGATAGGTAATGGTTAATTGGTGACAAACATCGTAATCGTTGTATTTCTTAGAGATAAGCTGGAAACAAGTGCCTATCAGGTGACCAGCTGGTGACCACCCAAAAATGAAGCCATGCAGCAAGATTGTGTAACCTTTTGCCCTTTCTCATGAAGACTTCTGTTATAAAAGTTTGTTATCCTCTGCATTAAATCGCACTCAGCATCCACTCCTCTTGTGTGTGAGTTGTCTGTTTGCCATCTCCCCATCCTATTCCAGGTTCCTCCCCTAGGTGTCCTCCGTCGTCCCGACAGAACCCGGTCCGCGGAAGTATACTTCCTCAACACAGTGTCCAGTGAGTATCACTAGCACATTTGTTCACCCTTTGTTCCACCATTCCTCTCCTCCACCCTTAGTCTCCCCTAAATAGATAAAATTTACATATAAGACAAAAATTACAGAAAACAATAACAGCAACAAAGGAGAAATACAATTAAAATGAAAAAAGCAATGAAACATCTCATTTATTTTTATGTGTAGCATTTTAGATGATCATATGCACATATCAATTGTGGCTTTGTGATCCTCTCCTAAAAATCTCCTCCTTTGGTCTCACTGTGGTGTTTTACCATCCAGTGTGTTTACTTGCAGATTTGTAGGCTCTAGTTAGAATAAATGAGGGAAACCAAGCAACCTATGTTTCTGTGGATCTGGTTTACTTCACTTAACATAATTTTTTTCTAAGACAAAAGCTGTGTGAGTGACTACAAATTGTTAAGCAGGTATTCTACCACTTGAGCCATGTCATAAGCCTTGATTTTTCATTTATTCATTCATCTGTTGAATTTTACAATGCTTAGACTAAACTATATGTGATCTATCAACAAAAGGTGGAATTTCTGTAGAACAAAATGTATATGAATATGGTTTCTATTGCACTGCATTCACTCTTCTCTTCATGAACTGAGATGACCAATGCACATGGGAGGAGATGAAATGAATGATGGAGGCACTGTGACACAGGGACATGAACACAAGCACCTCAATACTGTGAAACTTGGTCTAATAACCAGGAAGAAGATTATGACTAATGAATAATCACATACAGGTTATGAATGTGTTGTACACAGAGTGCTTCAAGCATATGGATTTTTTACTTCTAGACATTACCATGTCATATTTGTGGACAATAATTAAAAGGGAGACTGGCACTATAAAAATTAAAAGCATAAATAAGAGAACTACTGTACTAATATACATATATATATATATATATATATATACACATGTTGCAATATCATATATAAAAGAATATTTTGACCTATCCATTGCACCTATGATAATGTTTCTTAAAAATAGGCATTTATGCCAAGATTTAGTTACAAGGATTTTATTGTAGTATAATATAAAACAAATAAAAATTATCTGTACAACTAGCAGAATTAAATAATTTCTTGCCTTGTAGTATTATATTATTTATATCACATATATATGATATTATGATATAATATATGTGATATACTACATATATGATGTAAAATTATTTATTTATAATTTACACATGTATTAAAAATAAAATGTCTTTATTAATATAGGCAAGTGTGTACGTATTGTTAGTAGAATGTTTCGTGTACTTGTATGTAACTACTACTCTTTGGAGATTGTTCCACGAAATTGAACTCTGGGCCTGAGCACTGTCCCTCAGCTCTGCAGCTCAAGGCTAGCGCTCTACCACATGAACTACAGCACTACTTCTGGTTTTCTGGTGGTTTATTGGAGATAAGAGTTTCATAGACTTTCCTGCCCTGGCTGGCTTTGAAAAACCATCCTCAGATCTCAGCCTCCTGAGTAGCTAGGATTACAGGCATGAGCCACTGGCACCCATCTACGAATTTCTTTTTTGTCTGTATCATTTTCTGTCTGAGCACATGAATCACTTCAATACCAAGAAACCAATTTTTAATATTCAAAATAATTTTTGCTAGACATGTTTATATTTAACACAATTTTTGTTAGACACGTTTATATTTTTCTTTATATATTCTATTGTAGTAAGTAGAACTTACAAAATAAAACTTTTCTTTTAAATAATAACTATTTCAGTTTGGATAATAATAGCTCATAACTATAGTGCTAACTACTCCAGAGGCTGAAATCGGAAGTTTGTGGTTTAAACCCAAGTCAAGCTGAAAATTCTACAATATTCTTTACTTATCTCCAATTTAGTACCACCACCACCAATAAAAGTAACGGAAGTAGAAGTGCAGCTCAAGTGATAGGGAGCCAGCTATAAGTGAATCCTCATTCACACACACACACACACACACACACACACACACACACACACACGCACACACACACAAACACACACGGCATGCTATTACAGCATGTGGACCATTTGATGCCCTTCCTTGGACTTATGGTGGACTTTGGAAGAGTAAATCTTAAATCTGGCCCTCTTTTTCATATTCCTGTTGATCATTTTCCCTTTCATCGTCCCTATTTTCCCCTTAAATTCTTTCTTGTTCTCCATTAGAAAACAGAGAGAATTATTCAATCTAAGTTTTTTGTTAAAGAATTCAAATTGGCCTCATTAGTCAGCTACAACTTATTTAGGTTCTCAATCTTACCTATTAAAATTTTTGTTATAAAGTATAAGGAAAATGCTGTTAGTGTAGTATGTGTGTATTCTGTTTTTAGGTGGTTTACATTTTCAGTTGTTTCCTTTATGCAGTTAGAGTCGTGTTGTATGTAAAATGATATGTTTGTCTATTTGTTTCCAGTAGAAATGGATAGTAAGAATTTTCCTCAAGCTCCATTTTCTTTAAGAATAGCTGTGGTGTTAACACCTGTTTCATGTACTTTCTTCCTTACAGTACTCTTTTTTTAATGTGTTATGTGTGCCAGTATTGGGGCTTGAACTAGGGCCTGAACACTGTCCATTAGTTTTTCTTTCTCTTTTATTTTCATTCAAGGCTTTGCCATTTAAGCCATAGCTCCACTTCTGCATTATTTGCATTATTTTAATCAATTAATTGGTGATAAGGGTTTCCACAGACTTTCTTAGTATGGCTTGATTTGAACCTGATCCTCAGAGCTCAGATTCCTCAGTAACCAGGATTACAGGCATGAGCCCCTGGCACCTGGCTACCATTACCCTTCAATGCTTACTCCAAGGCTGTTTAGTCAATGCAGAATGTGCAATGATAGAGAAAATTAGCATGACCCCTACCTTTTTTTTTAGTCCGTCGTGGGGCTTGAAATCTGGGCTTGGACACTGCCCCTCAGCTCTTCAGCTCAAGGTGAGCACTCTACCACTTGAGCCACTGGTTTCCTAGTGGTTTATTTGAGATAAGAGTTTCACGGACTTTCCTGCCCGGGCTGGCTTTGAATCGCGATCCTCAGATCTCAGCCTTGGGAGTAGCTAGGATTACAGGCATGAGTCATGGGCAGCCGGCGACCCTTACCTTCTTTAATGGTCCTTCCAAGGCCACAAGGGCCTCTGTTTCTTACATATTGCAAAACTCACTAAACAATATAAGCAATAATTAGGAAGTGAGATATAGGTGGTAAGTTAAGCCACACTATCAGCAGTAGCTGTCTTTATTCAACCTTTCATCTTACTCTCATTTAATATCATCTAATTTAATTTATTCTCTCATGGGAAGCAAATAGAATCAGCAAATAATAATTATTGTTCCTCATATCAGGTGAGTCATGCTAAGATGCTTTCCAAAAATAATAATAAGAGTTTACTGAGCTAGAACAGGGAATACATAAGCAGGTTAAGTTCATCTGTCCTGTTACATATTGCACACTTACTAAAACAGAGTGGGGACAGTGCCCAAGCCCAAAGTTCAAGCCCCACGACTGACAAAAAAAAAACAAAAAAGATAAAAAACAGAGTGAAATGGTCTCTTTATATTAAAAATGCCTTCTCAGGTAAGCTGGGCTATTTCTAATTTCTTTTTTTTTGTCAGTAGTCGGGCTTGAACTCAGGGCCTGGGCACTATCTCTGAGCTCTTCAGTTCAAGGCTAGAGCTGTACCACTTGAGCCACAGCTCACACTTCTGGCTTTCTCTGTGTATGTGGTTCTGAGTAATCAAACCCAGGGCCTCATTCATGAGAGGTAAGCACTCTACCACTGAGCCACCTTCCCAGCACTATTTCTAAACCTTTAAGGACAGGATAGATAGAAACTGATCCCTAGGCTCCTCCTGGGGTTATGAGACAATCCCTTACTAACCTGGCTGTCAGGTCTGGCAGAGCATCCATGGTAGAGAATATGATGACTGATATGATAGGACATCTAGAAGGTTCACAACATTGACAGTGGGAAATGGTTTCTTCATTTTAGTAACTAGCTTGACAGGCTTAGCACTGGAGGAAATGTATCACAATGCTGCTGTGATTCCTGCTTTAGGGAAAGGCAGGGAGATGATCAGAACCACTGTTTTTACTGTAGAGCCTTGCATATTTTTGATGCTCTCTTAATTTCATGGAAGTAGAAAGTCTAAATCTACTTGGACAATTACAAAAGAAATGATGAGAAATTCCATGAGCTAGCAAGTGATATTTCACATAATAATGTGAGAATGCTGACTAAATATTACACATATCATAGAACCTACAGGAGGGAAGGGCAGAGATAAGCAATAAAAAATCTTTGCATGGGATAATTGTCTTCTTAATAACAATAATAAACAAGAATCATCCTATTAACTACATTTGTGAATGATAATACCTGAACTTGCAATGTATATGGTAATAGTTTTAATAGTTTATTTCCCTTTTAGATTTCCTTGTTGGAAAAGGCTGGATTTGGAGGTGTTCTTCTATATATTGATCCTTGTGATTTACCAAAGACTGAAAATTTTAAACATGACATTTTCTTTTTTTATTTTATTTTATTTTATTTTATTTTATTTGAGAACATACTGTACAGAGGGGTTACAATTACATGGGCAGGATAATGCGGACATTTCTTACCAAGCATTGCAGCCTCCTCCTTTGTTTACCCTTCACATCCCTTCCCAGCCTCCCCCCTCCCCCCCACCCAATCATACACCCCCTCTCCCCCACACCGACATTGTAAAGCTGGTTTTGACATGACATTTTGTACTTCTCATTGTTGCAACAGGTCCACCTGAATCCTTAAACGACTTGTTTGTCCCCATCTCCTCCACATGTTATACTGACATCAAATATAGTGAAAGCGGGGGTTACACTGTGGGGGAGGGACATACAGAGCAACAAAGAAATAATCTTATAAATGCGTTAGAAACACATGCATGAAAGAAACGAAAACATTAAAATACATATTTAAGGGTTCATTTTCCTAACATCACATTATCTGACCTTTTCCGCTTGACTCATACCTATACTAGATATTGCAAATAAGGGAAACCATAGGACCTATGTTTCTTTGGGCCTGGCTTACTTCACTGGCTTGGAAAAAATTATAAACATGACATTTTCATGGTGAACCTGAACCCTCGAGGAGACCCTTCCACACCTGGTTATCCGAATATTGGTGAATTTGTTCTTGGACTTTTTGGGTTGTGATTTGTAAGTTGATGCTAGCTAAATTAACCAAGAAATAACAAAATCAAAATTTGCACAACTACACATTTTTAAAGAGACAGCAAATATCTTATTGCACACATGAACAAATACATACATGTGAAATGTCAAAAGTGCCTTAAATCAGCTGTAATAACTCTATGACAGTCTATGTCAGCCATTTCTAAGGCTAGGGAAGCTGTCAAAGGAAATGCTAGAGAAGTCTCCCCAAAGAGAAGGAGCCTTATTGATTCCTCCTGTTTCTGGCAGCATCTGACCACAATCTTAGTATCACATATCCTTTGTCTCAGTAAGCTGTTTTGTTTCATGGTAGTCGGGATTTTGTGTCCAAGAGAAAAGGACTGATTTTGGAGCAGCTCTCTGCACCATTGAGTTTCTGTCCAATGGCTGTATCACTGACAAATACCCTGTACATTTAATTCGGTTGAGAAAAATGCTCTTTACACAGGGGGGTATTGTTTGTAAACATTTGGGTAAATGCCTAAAAGTGGGACTGCTGGGTCATAGGGCAGCTCTATGTGGAGTCTTTTGAGGAACCTCCATACTACTTTCCAAAGTGGTTGAACAAGTTTACACTCCCACAAACAATGAAGTAAGGTTCCCTTCTGTCCACATCCCCTCCAGCATCTGTTGTTGTTAGAGTTTTGATTTTTGCCATTCTAACTGGGGTGAGGTGGTATCTCAATGTTGTTTTGATTTGCATTTCTTTTATGGCTAGGGAGGTTGAGTGTTTCTTCATGTGTCTATTGGCCATCCTTCTTTCTTCTTCAGAGAAGTCTCTCTTTAAGTCATTAGCCCACTTATTTATTGGGCAGTTGTTTCTTGGAGGATTTGTTGTTGGGGGAATTAATTTTTTGAGTTCCAAGTATATTTTAGATATGAGACCCTTGTCTATTGTATGGCTAGTGAAGGTCTTCTCCCAATCCGTCGGCTTTCTATTGATCTTGCTAGCTATGTCCTTTGCCATGCAGAAGCTCTGTAGCTTAATGCAATCCCATTTTTCCAACCTTTCTTTGATTTGTTGTGTTTCTCGGTCTCTATTAAGAAAATTTCGGCCTGCGCCAAGGACACCGACATTACATTACAGACCCAGATTATTTTATAAAAGCAGAATTCAGTCATAGCAAAATTTTAGCAAAGTCTTAAGGACTTTTAAGATGATTTTTTTCTTTTTATTTGAAAATTCACAAATGTGGTATATACAGACTCTTGGTACTTATCTTCCATTCTCCTGTAATAAGAATGTTAAAATCATCAAATTCACACAATCAATGTAATAAAAGATTTACAGATTTTATTCAAAGCTCCCCAGTTTGCTACTAGTCTTTTCCGAACCTCTGCCCTTCATTCCTCTCTTTCCCTTTCCCTTCCTTTTCCCTTTCCTCCTCCTCTCTCTTCCCATTTATTCTTTCGGCACATCTGAATGCTAACATGTTTTGTAGAAGGTCCCTCAATTGAGCATGTCTGAAACTTTCTAATGAATAGAGTCAGGAGCAGTAAGAAAATCTTCTGATCTACTGATAGCATATCAATAGGTCCACAGATTTTGCATGTCTCACCTCATGATGCTTATCTTTATTCCTTCTATTACTGTGATGTTGGTTGGGTTTCCTGCTGTGTTGTTTTTCTTTGGAATAGTAAGTATCTCCTGAGAGATGCTATGAGGCTGTGAGCATCCTGTTTCTCCTCATACTTTACCCTAGGAATATGAAGAATTATCAATAGCTCCTGTCTGTTGCAACTATTCATATGGTATTTTCAATTGGTGTTTTACTATTTCTCTTATTTATTTAGAATGTGTAAAGGAATACTTCTAAAATATTGAGTAATCACATTGGCTACATACTTAAACAACAGTGAATGACTATGCAAAAATTTATGCAAAAATTACTAGATGGGCTTCTTAATTCTAATGATTATATACCAGTGAAGTACATGGTAATATCTACTATGTTCTTCAATTCTCTTGTATAGATCTCACAAGAAAACTTACATTAAAAATATAATGTTGATGGAGTGAAAACTTCCTACTTACACATGTAGTTTTATATAGTAGAAAGAAAAGGTAAAACTAAAATTCATTCTATTTTTTGGCCTAGAATAGAAGAAGTTCTGACTAACTACCATGATTTATATTGCTGGCTTTGATTCATTCAAATATTCTCAATATTCTCTGAAATATTATCAATATCTTTAAGTCTTATGGTTTTATTGATCTTTAAAAATATAATCCAATACTTCATAGATTTTTTACCTTAGGGGTAGGAATAAACTAGAATGAACGGTGTGGATAATGAATAAAACCTATAAATAATGTTTTTTTAACATCAACCAATTAACTGACTTCCTATACTACAATACTGTCAGTTAAATTATTAGATGAACTTAATTTAAAACTATTTTGATTTACAATATTAAGAACTCTATTTCTGTAATTAATTTTAGAGAAACAAAGTTCTAATGAAGATGATTAGAACAAATGAAAGTCCCAAGGGTTATTTTTAAACTGGATCATTTGGTTTTCACTATCAACAAAGTAAATCAAATGGTGTAATGCCTAGTCTATTTGATCCACTTAGATTGTTCAGCCTATTAAAATACTAACATTTTTGTTTTCTCTGTACATTATCTTACATTTCACACTACCATTTACTATTTTCTATGTAAAAGGTGCACCAATTAAACATTTGTACCATAAATGACAAATGGATACTTCCTGTATCCCCATCCTTACTTAGTTAAGAATGCCTCATCACTTCAAAGAGTTTTTTTATTTATTTTTTATTGTGAAAATACCGTACAGAGGGGTTATAATTATATGAGCAAGGTAATGAGTACATTTCTTATCAAGCATTGTTGTCTCCTCCTTTGTTTCCCCTTACCATCTCTCCCCCCACAAAGTTGTAAAGTTTGTTTTTTGACATAACGACTTGTACATCTCATTGTTGCAATGGGTCCAGCTGTATCCCTGTTTAAAGAATTTGTTTTTTTCCTTCCCCTCCACAAATTATACCAACATCAAATACAATGAAAACAGGGGTTATACTGTGGGGGATGGATATACAAAACAACAAAGAAATCATCTTATAAATACGTTAGAAACAATTACAAGAAAGAAAGAAAACTTTTGAATACTTATCTTAGGGTTTATTTCATCAACTTATCTGACCTTTTCTGCTTGTCTCAGACATATACTAGTTATTGCAAATAAGGAAAACAATGGGACCTATGTTTCTTTGGGCCTGGCTTACTTCACTTAATACAATTTTTTCCAAGCTTTCGATTTCCTAACAGGTGGGGAAATGCCATTCTTTCTGATGGAGGCATAGATTTCCATTGTGTATATATACCACTTCAAAGAGTTTTGAGTCCAATTACTCACTGACCATAATAAACCTTAGATTATCAAGACTGACTTTTCTCGTGATACAAAATTTTCAAGCTAAAACTTGGAAATAAAACACTTCAAACATAGTGCACATGCTGTCACTGTTTAAGCTCAAAATGTGTCTTATGGAATATTTATTCAGTGTCAGTATCAGTTGTTTATTGCTAGGGAGCATAACCAAATATTTCGATCTCTTCAAGTTGCATTGTACTCATAAGTTGGCATTCTTAATTGAAACTCCTTTGTATAACTATTTAGAGATAATAAAAAATTAAATAAATTGCATAAAAGAGAATATCAGTGTTCATTTCCACAGAATATAATGCAAGTTGATTGTGCTGTCTAAAGGAAACTCCACATGATATCCCATCTTGTTAATACCCTCATAATTATTTGTTAGTATGGAATTAGAGCAGAGAGTAAATTGTTGCTAAATTACCCATCTTCTCATAATTCAGAAAAGAATGCCTTGAGATATTCTATACATATGTAAAGCTTTATTTTCATTAAGTAGTAGGAGTCAAATCAGCGTTTCGTCTCTGGGTACAATGCATTGTGACAATACCACCATTTCCCTCCTTTACCCATATCTTCACCCCACCCAAGTTTCTTGATTCCATTCATATATGTACATTAAATAATATGAAATTCTTTTAACTAAAATAATCTTTTATGTTCATCAGACACATTAATGTATTTTCTTAATCCCTTGATACTTCTCAAATATACAAAAAAATATTTTGCTGTAGCTGTACACTGGTGGCTCATGCCTGTAATTCTAGCTACTCAGGAGATTGAGCTCTGAGGATCGCAGTTGGAAGCCATTGCCACTAACCACTAGAAAATTGGAAGTGGAGCCTTGATTCAAAGTGGGAGAGTGCTAGTGTTGAGCAAGAAAAAAAAACCTGAAGGACAGTGCCCAGCCCTTGAGTTCAAGCCCAGTAACTGACAAAAACCATCTTATTGTTAACTATGTAGAGCAAGAAGGAACCACACAACTTGGTAGTGAATCAAGTTTTGCACTGTGTGAGAGGGGGGTGATTCAAAATAGGCTGCAGGAGACAGAGTAACAAGAAGAAAAAGTGGTTACAACCTCATGCAGAGTATACAGAGGTGGGTGGAAATCCCTGCAGAGTATGTCAAAGGTGGCAAGTGTCAATAAAGTATTTGTTTTTAAATGACAGTGTGGAGAACAATGGGTTTAACCTTTCATGGTCCGCCAATTGTGAGTAGATGTTTTGATTTAGTAAACTTTGTTGTAGAGATTCCTTCCTATGCCTTTCCAGAGTCTAAGCCTGATGGACGGTGAGGGAGATGGGAGGCACACAGCTTTGATGATCACCTTTGTGAGGATGTCTTTAGTTTCTTTTGCTGTTTCAACTATACCAATGTATGTTTCAACATTGCATATACATGCATACATACCTGTGTGTATATATGTGTATGTGTTTTAAGTGTTTCTATACCAAAAGTATATCCTCAAACTTAAAGCATATAAGCACTGAATAGCTTAGCCAGACACTCAAATAAATGGTGTGTGAGTTACGGTAAAACCATAACTATAACACTATCAGTAACTTCTAGAAGGAGTTGTATATTCTCTAAAATCATTCGTTAGCTACATATGTTAAAACCACAAAGAAAGCTAGAGAGTTGTGGTATAAATATAAAAATAAGAGAATGAGAAATAGAAATGAGAATTATCTTTAATGAACAGTCTTTTGGTAGGGCTAAAATATGTAATAGAAAACCATTCTTCATTTTTCTTACAAATTTTATGCTGGTTATGATGTTAATTTTAGTGCTACCAGCAAGTAACTGCCTGGCAAATAAATCAAAATCAAAGCTATTTCTTTCCATTTGATTTGGTGTTGAAATGTCCTTATACTTTATTTACTGAAATTCGTATAGATTTGAAGCTTTGTGTCTATGAACCATTCTGTGCTCTTATGAATCTTTTTATCCTTTGGTTGAAATTCTGCAGAAGAATGACTTCTCAGTTGTTTTACTCTAGTGAAGTGTATCAAACAACACAGTTTACTTAATATTCCCAGTGTTACAATTCAGTGGATGTGTGTTGTTTATCTACTTCTCATTCCATATTACCCCTGCCAACCAAAACCATTCAAAGAATAAAGAGCATCACTGTAATTTGTGACAAGTCTTCACCAGGAGTTCCTGGTCCAGTTACCAGGACAAATGTCTAAAGACTGACATGAGTTAGTACTAAATCAACTGAGACAATGTTGAACTATGCCCTGACTAGAACAGCAGAAAATATAAATATGTGTCTAGTTGTCAAAGCAATATGTTTGATATTCACAACATGAAATGCCTTGACACTTGTTTGGGGAAAAATAAATTGTGCCTGCGTTCTTTCCATTTCACTCTCTCTGACTTGTGTTTCTTGGCATGTGTTTTAAAACCTTAGATGTGCATGAAATATATATTTCCACTTGACTGTTAGAAACCGTAAAGAGGATTATTAAGCACCAAAAAATTTCATAAATTTAAGTATCAAGTATGAAAAATATGAGTTATATAAGTTCAAAGCCAGTTTTGTTAACAAAAATTTCATCTTTCTCTGCAAGGAAACTTCCTGTTGATCATTGACATACCTAAGATTATAGCCTATGGAGAACAATTTTGAGTGGTTATTGTTCTTAAGAGATCAGTGTGTTCCCTAATACATTTGTCATTCAAAATATTCTTTATTGTTGTGCTGGGAAATCTTTACTTTAAACAAGTGGCCAATAATGAGATTTTACTATCAGAGTTCTACATAAATATGTAGTGAATTCTGATAATAATAAAAACCATCTGCTTAAAAATATTTACCAATGAATCCTGAGTTGTTTAACTTGTGTTCTAGCCATATTCTACCAATATGATTTTGTCTTTATCATACAAGTTAAATAAGGGAGGTAAGAAAATAACGGAGACAATGTGATCTGATATCAAATCAACAATTTAAATTTAATGCTGAAGAAGTTGAGATTTCGTTTTACATTCAATATATGCTGGTGGGCAGCATTCAAGGAAAAATATAAAATACAGATAGAAAAATCTAAACCTATAAACTGTACCAATTATAGCATCAAAAATTTGATTGAACTATTTGTGGTAACCATAATCTGAGAGCACGTCTATCACGAACAGTAACCACACTTTGTAAAGTGAATAAATAGAACAATTAATTAATTTTAAAAAAGGAACAATATTAACAAAATTGAGTTTGTTCATCTATGAAATTATGTAGGATATTTTGTTGGAATAAATTTAAAATCTGTCATTTCTCTAGTTATACTTATTGTTGGAAAATGCAGTTATCTTTCTCAAAGACTCACAATGTTCTTTAATAATGAGTACAATTCATGGGTCTTGGAAATAAATGAGGAAATATCCATAAAATAATCTAAAGAATAGGAATAGACCTGAGGAATCAAAAAGTCTGTTGATCAACATATTTCATCCTCCCACTCAATTTTCATGTGTCCAAATCTACAATGTTGAGGGCTTCTTATCTGTAATGTGGGATTTTTCTCTTGATAATCTTAAAAATCCTACAGAAAATATTGCAGGCATGACTAATATGCAAGTATAAAATGACAAAATTCCATATGTTATTTTTATATTCACTAATCAAATGGTAAAACAACATAAAGACAATAGCAATCCCCTTGTAAGCCCTCAAGTTAATAACAACCCCTATTATTGCATTTCATTAACAATCAGGTCTTCTGAATTTTTCCCAAAAATTTGCATAAAATCATTTCAGTTTGTATAACTAGAACAATGCTAAACCATAGTATTATTTGTATTTACCATTCAATATAATGTATGTACTATGTTTTATTTAAAATATATACAATATATAAATATATAACACATAAATAATATATGTAACATAATTAGATATGTATATATTATATGTACATTATATTATAATATTTATGTGAGTATGTATATGTAGAGAAACAGACACAGAGAGAAGAGTCACAAAAGAATGTATACTGGAACTTCTTGTATTTCTCAACAATACTGGTAGAAATAAGAAATTTTTTAGTTTAATTTTTGCAATTTTGAATTTTTCATTTTTATTGTATGTATTTTGTGTGTATTTGTATGTATTGTATGTATTTTATTGTATTTTTATTGTATTTATTTTTATTGTAAAGTTCCCATAGAGAGGGGTTATAGTTACATGAGTAAGGTAATGAGTATATTTCCTATTAAGCATTATTACCCCATCGTTTGTTTTTCCCTTAGCATAATCTCATGCAGTCATATGTGCATAGCTTTTGAGGTTTTCTGCTTGTTTGGTAAGATTTTCCTAGACATATGCTAGTTATTACAAATGAGGGAAACCATGGGACCTATGTTTCTTTGGGACTGGCTTACTATACTTATTGTAAGTTTTCCAAGTTTTTCCATTTCATAACTAATGGGATCATATTATCCCTTCTGATGAAGGCATAAAATTCACACACACACACACACACACACACACACACACACACACACACACACACACACACACACACACACAACACACCACATTTTCTTGATCCATTCATCTATTGAGGGGCATCTTGGTTGGTTCCATATCTTAGCTATAGTGAATAATGCTGTATACACATAGTTATGCTGGTAGCTTTAGTATAGCCTAGTTTGTGATACTTTGGGTAAATGGCCAAAAGTAGGATTATTGGGTCATAGGGGAGGTCTATGCTGAGTCTTTTGAGGAACTTCCATACTGTTGTCCAAAGTGGCTGAACAAGTTTACATTCCGAACAACAAGGAAGTAGGGTTCCTTTTGGTCACATTCCCTCCAACATCTGTTGTTATTAGATTTCTTGATTATACCCATTCTAACTGGGATGGGATGGAATCTCAATGTTATTTTGATTTGCATTTCTTTTATGGCCAGAAAAATTGAACAGTTCTTCATGTGTCTATTGGCCATTTTTATTTCCTCTTCAGAGAATTCTGTCTTTAGGTCTTTAGTCCACGTATTAATCAGGCGGTTGTTTCTTTGTGGCTTTGTTGTTGGGGGATTTGATTTTTTGAGTTCTAATTATATTTTGATATGAGGCCCTTGTCTGTTTTATGGCTAGTGAAGATCTTCTCCCAATTTATGGGCTTTCTATTGATCTTGCTAGCTATGTCCTTTGTCGTGCAGAAGCTTTGCAGTACAAGATTTGCAGTTTAATGCAATCCTGTTTGGGCAATCTTTTTTTTGATTTGTTGTGTTTCTGAGTCTTTATTAAGAAAATTTTGGCCTGTTCCAAGAAGACCTAGGGTTTCTCCTATTCCTTTCTGTAATATTTTCAGGGTGTCTGCTTTGACTCTGAGGTCTTTGAGCCATTTGGAGTTGATTCTGGTGCAGTGTGTTATATAAGGATCTAGCTTTAGTTTTCTACAGGTGTTTAACCAAGTTTGCCAGCACCATGTAATGAAGAGGCTGTCTTTCTTCCATTCTATTTTTTAGCTCCCTTATCGATTAGGTGGCTGTAGGTCTGTGGATTAATTTCTGAATCTTCAGTTCTATTGCATTGGTCCTGGGGTCTGTTCATGTGCCAGTACCAAGCTGTTTTGATTACTATGGCTTTGTAGTAGAATTTGAAATTTGTTATTGGTATTCCTTCCTGTTCTTTCTGCTAAGGATTGTTTTTGCTATTTGGCATCTTTTATTGTTCCATATAAATTTTTGGGTTGCTTCTTCTATTTCCTTGAAGAATGAGGTTGGAATAATGATAGGTATCACATTGAATTTGTAGATAGCCTTGGGAAGTATTGCCATTTTCACAATGATGATCCTTCCAATCCAGGAGCATGGGAGGTTTTTCCACTTCCTAAGTTCTACTGTAATTTCTTTTTTCGAGATTTTAAAGTTTTTGTCATAACGGTCCTTCACTTATTTAGTTAAGTTAACTCCTAGGTATTTTAATATTTGTGGGGCTATTACAAAGAGTTACTTTCCTGATTTCAGCCTTGCTTTTCTAGTTATTAACATACAGAAAAGCCATTGATTTTTGAAGGTTAATTTTATACCCTGCTACTTTGTCAAAATTTTGTATCTGCTCGAGTAACTTGAGAGTGGAGTCAATGGGGTTCTTTCAATGTACATTTATGTCATCTGCAAAGAGGGAGAGTTTTATTTCATTTTCCCTATTTGGATCCCTTTATTTGAAATTTTGAGGTTAAGTGTGAAGATAAATTGCAAGAGTAGTGCAAAGCTTTCTCATAGCATTTACCCAGATTCATCAGTTGTTTGTGTTTGTTCCATCAGCATTACAATTTGTCCTCTGGGAAGGTGGCTCAGTTGTAGAGTGCTTGCTTTGCATGCATGAGGCCCTGGTTTCAATTCCTCAGCATCACATAAGCAGAAAAAGTTGGAAATTGTGCTATGGCTCAAGTAGTAGAGTGTTAGCCTTTTGCTGAAGAGCTCAGGGACAGTGCCCAGGACCAGAGTTCAGGTCACACAACTGACAAAAAAAGAAAGAAAGAAAGAAAAAGAAAGAAGGAAGACTACATATGCTGAGGTGAGCTCATGGATCAAAAGAGAGTGCAACCATGCATGAGACCTGAGTTCAAACCTGAGTAAATTTGTTCTTAACTGTATTCAAAATATTCAAGTACCATTTAATGTACATGTGTATGCATTGTTTGACACTGAGTGGTAGCTATCCTTCCTCTTTTTTTCTGAAAATTTCAGTCTGTAATATGTAAGGACAGATAGAGTCACAGATAATGTTACAATAAAGCCATAGGTGTCAGGAAACTTAATACTAATACAAAAATAGGTTTTCATCATGGTGTACAAATTTCATTAGTTGCAAAAATGAATTTTACAGGTGCTTTTACTCCTAATCCAGAGGCATTCTGTGAGCATGGCTGCTTCATTGCATCTTGATATTCTGTAATCTGGATCAGTTCCTTGATCCAGAATTGGGTTTTATGTCTTCACATTTTTTCAAGAGTACATATCATTTCCTTGGTGAAATATCTCCCAATTCTGGTTTATTTGGTGTTTCTCTCTAATTAATTCAGATTACATATTTTTCTTTAGCAGAAATATTTCATAGTTACATTTTTTTCTTCTCAAGTCATTGTATCAGGAGATGTCAGTCCTGACACTGCTAATATTTAGTTATTTAACATGGAATGTGACACGTTTCGACAATAGTTTATTTCCTCTCCATTTCATAAATAATATGGGAAGCTATATCTTGAGACTGTATAGGTATTCTATTTTTCCAAACTTTACCCACTAGTTTTAACAATCATTAATGATTCTTGCCTAAGTCATTCATTACTAGGTTGGTTTCCAGATATAAATTTTCTAAACCCAGTTCTTTTAAAATATTATTAAAGATCATAGTACTGTAAGTAAAAGATTTGCTTCCTCTGTTTGTGCATTTATCTTTGTTCTGTTTTATATCAAGAACAATTTATTACTTTAAATATTACTAATTCTTTTCATTTGTAAATAGAAGAGAATTAGTACTATTTCAGTTGAGAAAGTTATTTAGAAATAAATATGTAATTGCTGAGTCTATCGACCAGTGCTGAACTATCACTGTTTAAGTCATTTCAGTTGACAAAGCTAGGGAAGAGGTCTGGGAAATAGATGCTGGAAGACAGAAAGCTGTAAAACTAAGCACTGGTGCATCACATTTGTAATAATAGTAACTACTCAGGAGGCCGAGACATAGGAGTTAGCCTAAGAAGAGAAATCACTGATGTTCTTATTTCCAAGTAACCAGAAACTTGCTGGAAGTGAAGGTATGGCTCATGTAGTATAGTGCCAGGTTGAGCCAAAAACACAAGCAAGAGTGCAATGCCCCAGAATTGCATAGGTAGTACAAATACAGTGCTCTCTATATATACACAGATACTGATAGTTTCAGTTCCAACCAAAGATGTGTAAAGTTGATAAATCTTCCCTTTCCCCTAATTGTATGTTTCCTTTTTAAATAAAATAATACATGTGTATTTTCTATTGTGACCAATTAATTCATATAAACTGTCACACAGGATAAATTGTCATCTCTAATTTTTTCCATACTTTGTATTTTAAAGAGACACAAGTTTTGTTTTGTTTTGTTTTTTTAGAAAGTAAACTTGGCTGACATCTCCAGGTGCAAGTTGTGAGAGTGGATTTGGTTTATAGGACTTCTATTGGACCTTAACATTTGCAGGAAACAGAGGACATAGCTCTCTGTTAGGAACATACCTTGCTCGATGAGGAAGAAGAAAAGTGATCCAAACACAAGTGAATTTGTGATCTAACAGATAGGACCATTAGTGGGCCAAACGCCCAGTCCTTTATATTAATACTTTTTTGTTGTTGTTGTTGGTTGTGGGGGCTGAACTCTGGGCCTAGGCACTGTCCCTCAGCTCTTCAGCTCAAGGCTAGGCCCTACCACTTGAGCCACAGTGCCATTTCCAGCTATTTTCTGCTTATGTGGTGCTGAGGAATCCAACCCAGGGCTTCATGCATGCAAGGCAAGAACTCTACCACTGAGCCACCTTCCCAGCCCATTATTAATACTTTTATATGTCACTGGAATGGAATTTGAACTCAGCTCTTCTCACTGGCTAGGTCATCATTCTCCTGAAGGAGTTAAACTTCTATAACCTCTTTTGTTTGTTGTTGTTAGTTATATTTTGGTCTTGGAGTCTAGTGGTTTTTATGCCTAGACTGATATTGAACCATGATCTTCCAGATTGAAAGCTTCTCAGTGGCTAAGGTTACATACATGAGTCAATATTCCTCTCATAATAAGGTCAAGTCTTCTTTTATTTTTTTTAATTTGGGGCTTGAGCTCACAGCCTGGGCACTCTCACTGAGCTTTTTCATTCAAGGCTAGCAGTCACTGAGCTACAGAACCACTTCAGGTTTTCTAGGGGTTAATTGGAGATGACCATTTCATGGAATTTCCTTCTCAGGCTTGCTTTGAATTGCCATCCTCAGATCTCAGCTTCTTGAAAAACTTGAATTACAGGCATGAGCCACATGCCACCATCATGGCCAAGTCTTGTTGTCCCTTTTGCAACTAGGCATTGAAGATAAGCATCTCCAAGCATGACATCATATTGAGTGATGTAATTTTCTGTACTTAAAAGCAACACTGAAAATTTTTAAATCCGGAGGATCTCTGCCACTAAACATCACAGAAACCATGGCAAGCTCCCTAGTCAGATGAAACATCACCTGATAGCATCTGAAGAGGACACTACTACGTTGACCACAGAAACATTAACTATATCTCTGCTTATGTGTTAGAAAGGCGAGACAGACTGGTATTGGGCAGTATGATAGCCAAAAGCAATGTGTTGCCCTGAATTTAAATTAATTAAAACCAAGTAAAATTTAAAATCCAATCTTCTAGCTAAATTCCAAAAGCTTAGATACCAATGTCACTTCTACTGAGGATTCTTTTCAGGAAGAGACATTTTATTGGCGAGTAAATCAAGTGGAAGTAGACCTCTGAAATTGTGACTTTATGTAGAATGTGATGGTTATCTATGTTTTATATTTCTGTAAGGCCATTTTTGTACACAATCTTCATAACCAAGGACTGTTGTGTGTGTGTGTGTGTGTGTGTGTGTGTGTGTGTTTTTACCCTTGTATTATGTGAAAACTGAATTTACAAAGCAGATTCTAAGAGCCACATGTTAAGTATGCTTCATGAATTCATGGTTTAGTGTTGAACCAACACATAGTTGAGTGTTCCTAAAGTAAACATTTTCCAATTCCAGAATTCTCTGAAGAGGTATTAAATTTTAAGTATGTGAAAATAAATCTTGCAATGCTACTTTAAAATGCTATTGCATTTGCTTCAAACTGCTGGCATTGTAAATTTTAGTCCTATACAATTTTATTTGAGAGATGTATCCTAGATGAGAGAATAAAAATGAGGTCTACTTTTGTTTTGTCT